>NC_044996.1:110649279-110793622 GCF_008728515.1 Papio anubis
TTTGGGCTCAGGTGAATCAAGTCCAGGTAGAACCAAGCTTGTGGAAGCAGACATGTTAATTGACTATGGACAAAGATTGTACTCATCCAAGTCTCTGGTGATTTGACCTACATGACTGCTTAAGCAAGTCAGCCTAACAGTTACAACTATTGTTAGATCATCCCTTGGCTAACATAGTGACTATGCGTATGAAAAAATGATTATACACAAGTATGGACAAGTGAACCCAAGGTCAGGACCTAGTCTCTACATTTGTGTTCCCAATTCAGCCTGGGGTTAAATAAAAGAAGGGAAGTAAAATCCCACTTTCTTGCTATCAGGTTTCCTAAAGGCAAATCTGCTTATTCTTTGTGTGTGTGTGTGTGTGAAAAGATTATGACTTGTATGTATTTCAATCTCAAGTGCACCTACAACATAGATAAAAACCTTCAAATAAAGGACTGCTTCCTATGACATAAACACCTACAAAAAAAGGAAAGGTTTTTTTTTTTGGCAAAGAAACAAAAAAAGAAATTAGGTGTTTAAATGATGTGGTGGAATGATTTTAATAACTGTAATCACAGTGTATTATAGGCAATCAAATTATCTGTCATTTCCACAGCTTTTTTCCAGGGCCAAAGAGAAGCATCCACTTTGAAAAAAATTTTTTTTTTCCCCTCCACTTTCAGAAGTTTTAATTCCAAAAAGAAAGTTCTATTGATTGATTGACAATCAAGCTTTGATGGATATTTTTCTGATTCTGTATGACAGAAGATAGCCTTAGGCCCTTAAGACAAATTGATTCATCATCAAAAGTGTCCACTGGTATAATACACCATCCCTACTTTGTTGTAAACAATATCTTCAAGTTTGGTAGCGAAGCCACATACACTCAGAACACAAGACAAAGGAATGATTTTGACAACTTTTGCCACGGAAAGAAGAGCCCTATAAGACTTGATTGACAGGAAAAGACTTGAGCAATATGGTGGGACTTCCGACAGGCCATTTTAGTTCTGTCAGTATTTGATATTACTACGTAGTCTACATTATAATTTTCTCATTTGTTTACATTTCTCAAGCCTTCAAAAGACTCTTGGACATACAAAATGAAAATTCTAACCCTTTAGCCCATTCCTTTTTCCTATGGCCTGCGTAGCAAAAGCTATTTGTTTTTGAAATACTAGGAAACTGTCACATTTCCTGGGTCAAAAGAAAATACGTGCCTTGTTATTTTCCATTCTTATTTGGATCTAACAATGTGGGGCAAAATAATTTTGCATTCCTGACTCCTTCATCAGGAAAATGACATATGAATCCACATAACAAACATAGCATAAGGCATTTAAGAGTGCTGTATTTTACACACTATATTTAAGTGTAGCAGGAATAAGAATAGAGTCTTAAAAATATATCCGGTCAAGACTTGCTTCCTCGTTTCTCCACAATCTTTAAATGCAAATACATGCATACTGACAGCTCTCAGAAAAATAGGCCTAATGAGAACTCTCCCTTTCTCAAGGGATGCCCTCTGCCACCATCTATTTATGGAATAATAGCTGGCTCCCTACTTCATTCTTACATCGTACGTTTAAAAGAGCAATTTCCATTTTTGAAGTATTGCTGAAAGGAAAGAAGTCATCTTTTATCACAGTCAGGAAAGGTCAGCAAGTCAGTAATCCTCCATTCGCTTACTGAAAGAAATATCCTCTTTCCTTCCACAGCAGACCAGAAAAGTGATTTATCTGAGATTGGCATTAATACATAAAATGGCCAATGCACCTAGCTATGCCAGAGCAATCTCTTACATGGTCCAGAGGCTTCTTTTATTACCTGCTAAGGCTGTGAATTGAATCTGTTGGAGCAAGCATTGTAGATAGGATTTCCAATCTCCTCCCAAGCACTCTTCCATAATATCAAATCCTGGCAAGGCCAAAACGTTTTCACAATGAAGATCGACTCAGAAGCTGTCTTTTCTCTTGTGTCCTGATATTGACCTTTTCTTTGCGTTCGGTTGTACACACACACACACACCCACACAAATTTACAGAAGTTTTTCTGTTTCTTACAACTGTATTTCATTTCATATGTTCATTTTTCAGCTCTCCAACCATTCAACAAGTTTTATTGCATCTTTAATATGGGCCCAATACTATACAAGGCAGCAGGACATTACTAAAAATATAATCTTAGACTTCTAGGGTCTTAGAATTCAAGTTGGGAATGTAGTGTGCACATAGAAACAATTCTTCCTTATATTGTGGTATTACTTACAGTTCTCAAAGTAAGTTCACTAATCTTATTGCAACCTGATGCTTTTACTAACAATATAGAGTATGTAGCAAGATTTTGACCAAATTTAATGTGTGCTGAAGCAAAATGATACATGTAAACATCAATCTGAGTCTTCCTATCCAATTCTGGGCTAAATATTTTCCTTTGGAAACAAAACCAAATCTCTAATTACCTGTAACCTGTATTTTGTATGAACTAAGGCACCAGTGATTGTAAGATTTTATGTACCAATAAGAAAGAAAAAATGCAACCAGGATTTTGTGGAGAGGCAATCAAACAGGAATTCCCTAAATAAAATGGGGACACCAAAGGCTATACCTTCATTATAAGACTACATGACCCAATAGTGTGGCCGCAGAGAAAGAAATAACAAGGGAACTTTCATATCTCAACCTTGGCATAGGGTGGAAAATTTTAACCACTAGTTAGTATTTAGGCAGGTTTGAGGTCTGAATTCACATTACCAGTGTGACCCAAAACACCTCACACAGAGAATTTAATTTAAAGTGGTCTCAGGTGGCTAGTACCTGAAGTTGGCTGGCCAAAGCAAGTGAAAATTCTCTCTGAAAGACCTTGACTTCAATCTAGGCTGACAGAAATTAAGCATACTATTGATTATAAGATGCACTTTGATTTCAGTATGTAAAAATATGTTTTAGAATTGATAAAATATAGTTATTACTTATTTTTAAGTAAAGGACTTTCACTTCACAGTTACCTCTTAGGATTAAAATATCTGAGATTTAAGTACATTGGCCGGGCTTAGTGGCTCACGTCTGTAATCCCAGCACTTTGGGAGGCCAATGCCCGTGGATCACCTGAGGTCAAGAGTTCAAGACCAGCCTGACAAACATGGTGAAACCCCATCTCTACTAAAAATGCAAAAATTAGCCTGATGTGGTGATGCATGCCTGTAATCCCAGCTACTTGGGAGGCTGAGGCAGGAGAATCACCTGAACCCAGGAGGCGGAGGTTGCCATGAGCCAAGATCGTGCCATTGTACTCCAGCCTGGGCAACCAGAGTGAAATTGCCTCGGAAAAAAAAAAAAAAAAAAAAAGAAGTCAATTGTCTCACATATCTTAGTCCGTATTTTTTAATGTCTTTTATTTTAGGAGACTTATCTATGTATTTTCTGAGAAATGTTTCCAGACTAGCATTTCCAACCTAATATGTCATGTATTTAAAAAAACAATAATGGTAAAAAAAAAAAAAAAACAGATAAGACTTTAAGCAGTATATTTGAAACATTTGCTCTTTATAAAAGCAACCATTTAAAAAAATGATGCTGTTTAATCGCAACTTAGGTTCAGGACTGGAGATGAGCTGGAAGATAATCTTGAAGGGGTCCTTCCTTACATGATGTTCTGATTAGTGTTTTTTTAAATCTTATTATTGTAAAATAAATCACAAGCACAAAAGTGTACATATACATATGTAGAGCTCAGTGATTTATCACAAAATGAACATTCATTTAACCATAATGAAGATCAAGAAACAGAAATTGCCAGCAGCTTAGAGATCTCTCACGCTCATATCATCACTGTAGTTCCATCTTGCTCATCCCAGAGACAATCATTTCCTTGTTCACCTTTTAAAAATAGCTTGAGCATGTAACTCTTCATTTCTATACATCAGTTTTATTTAGTCGGTCTTTTGAACTTAGGAAAAGGGACTCATGGAGTATTCGTTTTATACCTGTCTTGTTTTGCTCAACATTATGTTCTTGATCTTTACCTTTGTCATTGCATATAGCTGTAGTTTGGTCATTCTCATTGATGTACAGTTTTCCATTATATGTAGATGCCACTATTTATCCATCCTACTATGGTTAGACATACAGGTTGCTCTCAGTTTGGACTATTACAAATATTGATGCTACAATTATTCTTGAACAGGTCCCTTGATAAAACTGTAGATACAGTTCTTTTGCATATTTAAAACTTGAAATAAAATTGATGTGTAATAGGAAATTTACATGTTCGGCTTTGCATGTATCCAAGCAGTTTTCCAAAGTGGTAGTACCAATTTGCCTGCTCACTAGCTATATAATAGAGTGCCAATTTTTCTGGTTTCTTTTGTTTTTTATATTTTAGTCATCTGGCTTGTTGAAAATTTGTTCAATCACTTAGCATTAGGAGATATATCTAATGTAAATGACGAGTTAATGCATGTAGCACACCAACATGGCACATGTATACATATGTAACAAACCTGCACATTGTGCACATGTACCCTAGAACATAAAGTATAATAAAAAAAAAACATAAGAATTTTTAAATAGTATTATAGGATTATAGCCTCAGTATTAAAAAGTATTGACAGGATGACAATAAAGCAATGATGGCTAGGTAAAATTCAGCAGGAGTAAAACAAAGTTACACCAGCTGACCGAGTAGAGTATAAGGAGACTAAGTGTCACTGAATTTCACTTGAAGAAGGTGATGGACTATTACCAAAGTGTGGTAAGTCAGAAAAGAAAAGTGCTATCTAAATCTAATCTAGCAGGGTAAGTTTTCCCTAAGTAGAGCTTGTATATGCTAACCGCCAATGAGAAATAAACCTTTCACTCAGTAGATGTTTGTTAAGTTGATGAATATGTGAATGAGTGAATGAGTGAATGCTTTGTGCTCAAAGCTGAATATTAAAGAATGTAAAGACACTCCAAAGCAAAGCTCTTCTGCTCTCTTTCTCTCTTCCCCTTAAATTTCCTTTTTATTTAAAGAACAGAAAAAAATAGGTGACAATTACCAGAGAAGCAGATGATATAAAATAAGAACCAGTTAAATCAAACCCAAGGTTTTTTGGAAACATTTATGAAACAACAGGTTGTGTATAAATCATTTAAGTCTCAGTTACCCTTTCCAAAGCAGAATTTTCTTTTCCAATATGTGGAATACATTTCTTTTGGGTTCTTTTTTGTTTTATCTTCTCTCTTCTTCTTTTAAGTCTATTTGTTTTATTTCTCCCTTTTAAAAATGGCAATTTCTGTGTTTTCATTTTTTATATATAAAAGAATACTGCACACAAAAACCTTGTAGATCAAAAAGCTCCTCTTCTAGTCATGCCCTACTCAGCTTAGATCCCATACTTCACCAGTCATGTTCCTGATTACTCATTTCACTCAGTGCAGAATTCTATTCTTATTTCTTTCCAAAAAATAATAACTCTGGGAGATTTCAATACAGGAAACATGAAAAATCAAATGGAATTTTAAAAATTCATGCCCAAAGAGAATATTCCATGTAAATAAAGTCACAGCTCATAAACTTAATGCCTATTAGCATCTCCAGACTTTTCTTTTTATGTTTATTCCAATTTCAAGGCATAATCAGCTTTTTGTTTTGCATCATTTGTATTTGCATGCTTCCTCTAGGCTGAGGAATAAGTGCCTTGTTTCATTACTATTCCCTGAGGTTATTTTGGTTCAGTGGCCTGATGTGTGTAATGCTTCATAAAATTAAGAAATATCTTATTAATGCCTTCATTTCCCCTCTGGTTTTTTTTTTTTGTCTATATGATCTATATCACAGATTACATTTACTGTAAACTTAATCTATTTTTAATGACACTTGCCAAGAAAACCGTGGCTTTATTTTTCTGTTTACTTGGTATTTGCCTAGCAAATGGCAGCGGTCTATCATTGATTTGGAAGGAAGGTGGCATGTTAAATTTCACCATTTATCAGTTTTTTCTGTGTAACTGGCATATCAAAGAACAGTGCATTTTAAATCATCTAGTGCCTGCCTGGGGTTTATTTTTTTATGAGATAAAGAAGAAACTTAGCTGGAATTTTACATCTTTGAAAAGGAGTTGCAGCCTTATAATGATGCCTTATATTTTTAGTGTGCTTTAACATTGACAAAGTACTTTCAAAAAATAATCTCATTTCATCTTCACGACAACAAAGCTATGCAGTGTGCTGGTTAGAATATGGCCTCTGGAGCTAGACTCCCTAATTTCACCCCTGCCTCTGTCATTTACTGTCTGGTAATGTGACCCAGGGTGGTTTACTGAACTTTTCTCTGGGTCTCAGTGTCTTCTTTTGTACAATGATGATAACATTGCTGCCTACAGATGCATTGGGTAGATGAAATGAGATAATCATTTGTATCTGTTACTTACTTTCATAATAATGTGTATAGCAAAATAAATCCTCAGTGGTCTACAACTATATCTGTGGTTGGCTAGAAGCTGGCTATGCTAATCATGCTTGGCCTCATCAACAAGTCTGCAGACTGGCTGGATATCCATTAATCTAAGATAGCCTAGGTTAAGATGACATAGTGTCTTCGGCTCTCTTCTATATGTGTTCATTCTCCAGCAGTCTATCCTAGACATATTCTAATGACAAAAGAGAGATAATCCCATTGCATGAGTTCATTTCAAGCCTCTTCTTGTTCAAACATGCTAATATGCCATTGACCAAAAGAAATCAAGTTAATGAGCCCAGATTGAAGGGACAGGTTAAGTCAGTCCACTCATGTTGAGAGGACACTGAAAATGTTAATTGCAAAATACACAAATACAGGGAGGGATAAAAATTGAAGCCATCTGATATGCTTTGGCTTTGTGTCCCCACCCAAATATCATCTCAAATTGTAATCTCCAGGTGTTGAGGGAGGGTGGGAGGTGATTGGATCATGGGGGCAGTTTCCCCCATGCTATTCTCATGATAGTGAGTGAGTTCTCAGAAGATCTGATGGTTTAATAAGGGTCATTTCCACCTTCGCTTTCTCTCTCTCTGTCTCTCTCTCTCTCTCTCTTGCTCTTTCTCTCTCTCTTTCTCACCTGCCATCGTACAAGATGTGCCTGCTTCCTCTTTCACCGTGACTGAGTTTCCTGAGGCATCCCCAGCCACGTGGAACTGTGGGTGAATTGAACCTCTTTCTTTATAAATTGCCCAGTCTCAGGGAAGTTCCTTATAGCAGTGTGAAAATGTACTAATACAGAGAATTGGTACCAGTAGAGTGGGATACTGCTGTGATGATATACTGAAAATGTGGAAGCGACTTTGGAACTGGGTAATTGGCAGAGGTTGGAAGAGTTCGGAAGGCTCAGAAGAAGACAGGAAGATGTAGGAAAGTTTGGAACTTCCTAGAGACTTGTTGAATACTTTTGACCAAAATGTTGTTAGTGATATGGACAATAAAGTACAGGCTGAGGTAGTCTCAGATGGACATGAGGAACTCTTTGGGAATTGCAGCAAAGGTCACTCTTGCTATGCTTTAGCAAAGAGACTGGTGGCATTTTGCCCCTGCCCTAGAGATCTGTGGAAATTTGAACTTGAGAGAGATGGTCTGAAATTAAAACTTATATTTAAAAGGGAAGCAGAGCATAAGTTTGGAAAATTTGCAGCCAGAAAATATGGTAGAAAAGAAAACCCCATTTTCTGGGGGAGGAATTCAAGCCTGCTGCAGAAATTTGTATGAGTAACAAGGAGCTGAATGTTAATAACCAAGACAATGGGGGAAATGTCTCCAGGCATGTCAGAGACCTTCATGGCAGCCCTTCCCATCACAAGCCTCAAGGCCAAGGAGGGAAAAATGTTTTCCTGGCCTTGTCCTAGGGCCCACTGCTGTGTGCAACCTACGAACTTGGTGCTCTGCATCCTAGCTACTACAGCTCCAGCTGTGGCTGAAAGAGGCCAAGGTACAGCTTGGGGCATTGCTTCAGAGGATGCAAACCCCAAGCCTTCACAGCTTTCACATGGTGTTGGGCCTTCAGGTGCACAGAAGTCAAGAATTGAAGTTTGGGAATATCTGCCTAGATTTCAGAGAATATATAAAAATGCCTGGATGTCCAGGGAGAAGTCTGCTGCAAGGGCAGAGCCCTCATGGAGAATCTCTGCTAGGGCAGTGCAGAAGGGAAATGTTGGGGTGGAGCCCCTACACAGAGTCCCCACTGGGGCACTGCCTAGTGGAGCTGTAAAGGAGGGCCACCATCCTCCAGAACCCAGAATGGTAGATCTCCTGACAGTTTGCACCATACACCTGGAAAAGCTGCAGGCACTCAATGCCAGCCTGTGAAAGCAGCCACAATGGCTGTAGCCTGAAAAGCCACAGGGACAGAGCTGCACAAGTCCTTAGGAGCCTACGCCTTGCATCAGTGTGACCTGAGTGTGAGACATGGTGTCAGAGATTATTTTGGATCTTTAAGAGTTAATGACTGCCCCGGTAGGTTTTGGACTTGCATGGAGTCTATAGCCCCTTTGTTTTAGCCAATTACTCCCATTTGGAATGGGAACATTTATCCAATGCACGTACCCCCATTGTATCTTGGAAGTAAATAACTTGCTTTTGATTTTATGGGCTTTTAAGTGGAAGGGACTTTCCTTGTCTCAGATGAGACCTTGAACTTGGACTTTTGAGTTAATGCTGGAATAAGTTAAGACTTTGGGGGACTGTTGGGAAAGCATGATTGGTTTTGAAATGTGAAAGGGACATGAGATTTTGGAGGGGCCAGGGACGGAATGATACTGTTTGGCTCTGTGTCTCTACCCAAATCTCGTCTCAAATTGTAATTCTCAGATGTTGAGGGAGGAGCATGGTGGGAGGTGATTGGATCATGTGGTTGGTTTCCCCCATGCTGTTCTATGTGATAGTGAGTGTGTTCTCACGAGATCTGATGATTTTATAAGAGGCTTTTCCTCCCTCACTTTTTCTCTGTCTCTCTCTTGCCACCACGTAAGATGTGCCTGCTTCCCCTTCCATGACGATTGTAAGTTTCCTGAGACCTCCACAGCCATGCAAAACTGTGTCAATTAAAACTCTTTCCTTTATAAATTACCCATTCTCAAGGAAATTCTTTACAGCAGTGTAAAAACGGACTAATATATCATCATTGTAATCTACTACAACACGTAAACTATAGCAAAGCACCTATAACAAAGAAAGATTTAATAAGTGTGTAGCTATTACTATGAGGTTGATCTAAGTGAAATTATCATTTTTGTACATAAACATGACTAAATATCAGCAATTTTATATAATTCAATCTCAAATATTACAACATGTTGTAAAAAGGAATCATCATCTATCATTTTCAGGTAAAGAAACTGAAGCCTAAGTAATTTTCAACGTTACCCAGCTACTACATTTTAACTTTTTGACTGTAGTCTTCTGATTCTAAATCCAGTTGTCTTACCTTATATTACAGCTATATTTTGAGATGCTTCGTGATAGGTAAATAATTTTGGGACATCACTTTATGTATAACACAAAGACATACTTTCCTAACTCTTTAATGTCATAAAACTCATGCATTGCCAGGGAGTACTGACAACTGAAAGACCTGGACTTTTGCCAACAATAACACTGTAGCATTCCATCTCCTGGTTACTTGCTCCTAGAAATGGAAATGAAGCTGGTAGTAGCTAAATACTATATTAGTACTTTCAGAAAAGCCATCTCAAAAGCACTTGAGAATTTGTGAGTTATGGCTAAATATGTTTTTTATTCTTTAAAAAAATTTTTTTATTATATATTGTCAAATTATAGTCATACACATTTATGAGGTTAAAATTGGTGTCATAACCTTTCAATACAATGAGGAAACCTGAATCAAATTAATATTCATCACATTAAATAACATTTTTTGGGATGGGAAAATTAGAAACATACTCTGTTAATTATATTAAAATGTGCAGAACTCAATTGTTACCTATATTCACCACGTTGTGAAATTGATTTTAAAAAATCAAGCTTATTCCTCCAAACTGAAGCTTTGTACTCTTTGACTCTCCCTATTCTCCCCATCCCCCAACCTCTGGTAACCACCACTGTACTTGCTGCTTCTGTGAGTTCAATTGCTTTAGATTCCACATATAAGTAAGAAAATGTGGTATTTGTCTTTACGTGCCTAGCTTATTTCATTTAGTATAATGTTCTCTAATTCCATCCATGTTGTTGCAAATGAGAGAATTCATTCTTTTTTTAGGGCTAAATAGTATTCCATGGTGTATATGCATCACATTTTCTTTATCAACTCATCCACTGATGGACGCTTAATTTGATTCCATAACCTGGCTCTTGTGGATAGTGCTACAGTGAACATGGGAGTACTGACATCTCTTTGACATATTGATTTCAGATCTTTCAGTTAAACACCCAGAAATGGAATTGCTGTAACATATGGTAATTCTATTTTTAGTTTCTTGAGGAACCTCTACACTATTTTCCATAATAGTTGGAAACATATTGGAAACACATTCCCAACAACAGTGTTTAAAATACAGTATTTCATTCTTATCTCACTTGTATTTTCCTAAACGTAGTGGTTGTATTTTATCACGTTTATTTCTTATTTGTATATCTAATTATATTTGAGCTAGGTGAACAGATAAATTATAGGTAGGTTCTTTTTACATATGTGCCTATAATATATTTAGCATTAAACAATGTATCAAAATATTTCTAGAGTTGTCCTCTCTGCTATCTATCAGATGGCCTCTACTGAGTGCATTGACTAGTGACCATCAGAATCAACTTATTATTCCAATTATAAATAACATTTTATATAATTTGGAATAAGAGATTTGTAAAGAGCAATAAGCTATTGGACCTCCTCATAAAATATATTGTCGCTAAATTAAGTTTCCTGGCCTATCAATTAGCATCTTACTTAAAATAGTCCCAATTTAATTTCCCACTTCCTGTTACCCCAAAGGTCAGCAACATCAAAGGATTCTTCATTCCTGACAAACTGGTAATTTCCAGACTGCAGGACTCTGTGTTACTTATTGTTCTCTAAACTGAATGACTCTTTGGATTTATTTTTCTGATGCTGTCAAATCAAGAAGGAATACCTGTCCAGGCACAGTGGCTCACGCCTGTAATCCCAGCACTTTGGGAGACCGAGGAGGGCAGATCACCTGAAGTGAGGAGTTCGAGACCAGCCTGGACAACATGGGGAAACCCTATCTCTACTAAAACTACAAAAATTAGCCAGGCGTGGTGGCGGGCACTTGTAATCCCAGCTACTCGGAAGGCTGCGGCAGGAGAATCACTTGAACCTGGGAGTTAGAGGTTGCAGTGAGCCAAAATCGTGCCACTGCACTCCAGCCTGGGTGATAGAGCAAGACTTCGTCTCAAGCAAAAAAAAAAAAAAAGAAGGAAATACCTTTAATACTCATACAAAATGCCATAGCAACGTATCTACACTCGTGATGTAAGGACTCACACTTCATAACCATCCTGTTTTCTGCTCTAAATTTAAAAGTTGTGTGTAGATGGAGTACTTCCCATATGCAGGTGAGGAGAGTGAGGAGAAGGGGTCGGCATCATTGGATCCATATTTGTTTCCTATTTCTGTCCTGTACTAGTTGGGTGATATTTCAAAAAGGTATTTGAGTTCTGTCCTCGTCTCTAATGTTTGCATGAGCCCTAACTCACAGTGCTGCTTGGCATCAAATGAGATATCGTATATGCTTAAGCACCACAGAGTTGTTGATCAAATTCTGAGTTGTAAAATCCAGAGAACCATCTGAGAGATATCCGCTTGTCTATCTAGTGAAGGAGAAAATAAAAAAATAGCCCATACAGCTTCTAAATCTGAGGAAGTTACCAATCAAATCTGACAGTCATAGTACTTTAAGATTTTTCTTTTTTTGCATATTATAATTGCCACAGATCATTTTGATTCAAGGTATAGACGGCAATATTTTTCAATTTTTTACTGTGGTACAGTCAGAAACATGATTTTATTCTAACTCATGCACATACTGTGCACATACACACATTGTGCACATACACACACATCTCAAAGAAAAGTTCACGAACCTGTGTTGTTGCCTAATATTTTCTACTCTAATTTGTTCTAGTATCATTTATTTAATTTTTTAAAAAATGGTTTGAGTATCCCAGTTTGTGTTACAACATATGTTTTATAATGTTTAGAAGTAAGACAGATCAGAATTTGAGTCCTGAATCATCCACTTGCTAGCACAGTGACTTTGAACAAATTAAAATCTCAATTTCCTCATTTGTAAAATGGGAATTATAATAGAAGTAAATCTTATGGAGACATAGTAAGGATTAATTCAGATAATTAATGCAAAGTGCAAAGCATAGTAGATGCTTATTATTTGGGGGTTTCAAATCATGATCTTTCATTGAATTAGAGTTAAAATATATTTAACTGTATTCTATCAAATTCAGAAAGTTAGATAATAATCTGGGCAATTTAGAACTTTAAATTTATTTCTTCCTTTACAATTTAATGGAGAGAGAAATTAAAGATTACTTTAGGATTTTTAATGTCCATGAAAAAATAAACTTCATATCCAAACAACACTGACCTAGTTTGGTAGGAAAGACCATGAATGCTTGGGAAACATTGTTCTGCAACTTCTCAAGCACCTCACTGCTCAGAGCCATTCAGGAGATTGGCCTGGTATAATTTAACTCTGTTTTTCAAAGTTCTAAATCTGGGTCAACATTTGTAAACACCAATACACAATTAAAATCTCTCTCTTTTCCGTCCTCACCCTATTTCATTTCCCCAAGATGAATCAATCTTTATAGCTTTTCTGAAACTTCCAAATGTGTCTCAGAAAATTATATCATTGTTTGCTACTTGCTTCTCTTTCGCCTTAGAATACTTGACCAAAATCAAATCTCACATTTCAAACCTGATGTTCTACTGTTTTCTACTACTGTGAAAGGCAGAACTGCAGCTTAATTCGATTTGTATTTTTCTTCTAATTTAGTGTTAAAGCAAACTAAATATGGCCTGAGAAGGACTCTATACCTCTATATTTGAGTCCTTGTGGACAAACTGCAACCTGGCTTAATAGGACTGGAGAACTAAGCTCTGATTTCTTTATCTTGCCCAAATTCCCATCTAAGGGGTCTGGAGAGTCATGCCCTAAAAACCATAAATTCTCATCAGATGGGTTTTATTGCACCTTATACATCATGACTTACTTTCCAATCTGACTCTGGCATAACATTATGTGACAAAAAAGAAAGTAAAAATATTTTACCTCCCAAACGTGTTTATTTGCCATATCTTGAAATGGCCCTGAAAAGCTGACCTTTGTAGGGGAAAATTTACATCTATAAAGAATCTCTATTAACATAACTAGATCTTTTTCTTCCAGCCCCTCCCAATCCTAAAGAGATTAACTAAGAGTCTAGCACCTTTTAAATATCTGAATAGGAAACACTTGTCATTTATTGTCTCCAAGGGCAGCCACTATATGACTTCAAAAGAACCTTGTCTCCACAATCTCTTATCTTAACCTGAACGTTTTCTTTCTATGGATCCCAGGTCTTTAGACAAACTCAACCAATTGTCGACCAGAAAATGTTTAAGCTTACCTACAAATGGGAAGCCCCCGCTTTGAGTTGTCCTGCCTTTCTGGACCAAACCAATATATTTCTTAAATGTGTTTAATTGATATCTCATGCTTCTCTAAAATGTATAAAACCAAGCTGCGCCCTGACCACTTTGGGCACATGTTCTCAGGAGCTCCTGAGGGCTGTGACATGGGCTGTGGTCACTCATATTTGGCTCAGAATAAATATCTTCAAATATTTTAGACTGTAGGATACAGTAAAATTTCTCTCCAAGGTTTTAGCCTGTTAACTCCCTTTGAAATCCTAGAGGGGAAAAAATCTTAAACAAAATGAGTTCTGAGTTCCTCTTCAAAGAACCAATATGTTAGTATGTTCAGCTTCCCTGTTCTTTGTTCTCCATTTTAAAGTTTAGCATCCTCGTTCTTTATGCCTCCTTGCCCCTAGTTTCAGTAAACAACCCCCTTCTAGCCCCTATCACCTACTCTGCCCTTAGTCACCCTTAGTCACCTGCTCTGTCCTTAGACATCCTTAGTCACCTGCTCTGTAACTGTCCTTCCTGCCAAACTACTCACTCTGTCACTCCAGCTCATACCCTCACTCTCTTTAAAATAGCCAGTTGGAATTAGCTTAGACTGTGTGGTCCAACCCTAGCCAGTAGAGGAAAGATACAGCAGTAGGGACTGCATTAGGAATAAGATCCCCTTCCCCTCCCTTGTCCAGTGTGCTCTCACCATTGCTCCATCATAAGATGCACCCTTCTATAGAAGTAAATTGCCTTGCTGAGAAAACTTTTGCCTGAGTGCTATTTTCACTTTGTGGCACCAAGCATTTACTTCCAACATAGAGTTGGACACTTTTCATTGACATAGACAAGATCAAAAACTTAGGAGTATGCACCTGTAACAATAGCTAAGTCTTGGCCAATCCCAGTGGCCATACTTCAACCATTCATACACTGCTGATGTTCAAACTGTGTTCAAATAAGGCAAATGCCAAGCTGTAACCAATCCAGCTATTCTGTATCTCACTTTCAATTTCTGTGCATTATTTCCCTTTTTTTGTCTATAAATCTTCTTCCACCTAGTGGCTGTGCTGCCATCTCTGGGAATCTGCTGTGATTCTGGAGACTGCTTGATTCGTGAATTTTTCATTGCTCAATTAAACTCCTTAAAATTTAATTCAGTTGGCCGGGCACAGTGGCTCATGCCTGTAATCCCACCACTTTGGGAGGCTGAGGTGGGCAGATTGCCTGAGGTCAGGAGTTTGAGACCAGCCTAGCCAACATGGTGAAACTAGGTCTTTACTAAAAATACAAAAACTAGCTGGGCGTGGTGGTACACACCTGTAATCCCAGCTACTTGGGAGGGTGAGTCAAAAAGATTGCTTGAACCTGGGAGGTGGAGGTTGCAGTGAGCCAAGATCATGCCACTGCACTTGAGCCTAGGTGACAAAGTGAGACTCTGTCTCAAAAACAAATAAATAAATTTAATTAAATAAATTCAATTCTTCCAAAGTTTTTCTTTTATCATTCATAACACAAATTATCATATTCTGCACTGTAGATGCTACAGTGCACAATGCAATTGAAATGCTGTTGGCTAGTAACCCCGAGAAATGAATCAATGGAGATGTCTACAGGGAAAGAAATGACGTGCTTACTTAAATTCATTTCTTTTTAATTGTAAGAAAATGTCTATTCAAATGGCAATCTAAAAGTGTTTGCCAACAGATCTTTTTGGTTGTGATTGTTTCTTTTCTTCTTTACCCCCTCTTTTGCCATGTCTAGTAAATTTTGTTGACAATGGGTTTGAAAAATATTCTACTAGTAGGCTATGCTCCTATGTCCTGCAGATTGGTTATCATGTCCTCTTGATACTGTCTGAAACATAGTGTTTTTATAAGGAAACTGGATGATCACATATTTACAATGTTTCTATTTTCACTGGATATGATACTTAATAAAAATTAGAGGAATAGTCTCCCAAGTGAAATTTCCTTGCTAAGCCAAACACATGATTTTCATATATTAGTCATCAAGTGACTGTAAGCCAAACAATTCTACTTCTAAATGGATATATCTAATATCTAGTCTCTGAGGGAAGGTGAAGTATATTTTGATCTAAACTATTTTAATCACTTTTCCATGAAGGAATCTTTTAAAATATTTTTGTTATCTATATAGTGTTCAGGCAGCCTTATGATTGGAATAGCTTTAAACTAGGAGGAAATCCCATTAATAAAATTACTGACATCCTCTGTGCTTAATTGCAAGACCTTTGGAAAAAATCAAATCACTGTGGAATGAAATTCACTCAGAGATTCTAATGATAAAGGTTTTAGGACTTGATACCTTTATAAATTGAAGCCCAGAAAAAAAAAACAGGAAAGGTTAATTGTTCATAAAGTAGTATCTCCACTATGCATATGCATTCTGCATTTTTAATTATTTGTATTCCATCTTTGTGACTTTAAAAAAGTGCCTAATTCCAGCTGGGCACAGTGGCTTACACCTGTAATCCCGCACTTTGTGAGACTGAGGCAGGCAGATCATAAGGTCAGGAGATCGAGACCATCCTGGCTAACACGGTGAAAACCCACTTCTACTAAAAATATAAAAAATTAACCGGGTGTGGTGGCATGTGCCTGTAGTCCAAGCTGCTCGGGAGGCTGAGGCAGGAGAATTGCTTGAACCTGGAAGGTGGAAGTTGCAGTGAGCCGAGATCACGCCACTGCACTCCAACTCCAGCCTAGGCAAAAGAGTGAGACTCTGTTTCAAAAAAAAAAAAAAAAAAAGTCTGCTTCCAGGCTCTCTGGATCAGTGGTAATTGTTTTTCTTCTTTGGTCCACTGCCTATTGTATAAGCTAAACTTTTGGATCTGTCATTTCAATGAGACTGCGGATATCCTGTTGATATGCATGTGTAATGTTAGGATGACCCCACTTGCCCAAATATAAGGAACGTAGTCACACTGGGAGTAACAACTAGAATTTGGACCAAAGGATCAAACAAATAAAAAGCCCTAAATGAATGAAAGGGAATGACCAGTCATGAACTCAAAGACCCAAGTGCTTGCAGAGATGACATACATTAATGAAACTGGTTGAGTGCAAGACACATATAGCAGAGTAGTGATGTATATGTCCAACTGAGATGGTGAGAATTTATTTGGCCATAACCCAACTGCTAGGCTTATGTGGGAATATGGGTTCAGTTTTTCCAGGTCTTCTCATTTTCTATAAAAAGGAAACATATTTTTGATTTGAAGATGCTGATAGTGATTTAAAAAATTACTTAAACATTAATTTAAAACAACCTTCATTAACTTTTGATCTTTGAGTCATCATTTCTACACATTTTAGGTATAATTTACATAAAATAAATCAGACAGGTATTAAATATACAGTTGAATAAATTGTATTAAATGTATATATCCATGTGACATTTACCCCAAATGAGTTATGAAATATTTCCAGTACCCAAAAATGTTCCTTTTTGCCCCATTACAGTCAATGCCCCACCTCCAGAAGTCACCACTCTTGATTTCTAGAACCACAGCTTAGATTGGCCTGTTCTAGAGCTTCATATAAATTGCAATTACACAAATTTGGTTTTGGTTTCTTTTGCTCAATATAATGTTTTTCAGATTCATCCATGTTGCTACATGTATTCGTAGTCTGTTACTTCAAATTGACTATTATATTTTATTCATTATAAAGCACGATGTGGATCAAATCTTATGACAGAATTGATCTGCAGGACCATGGTTGGTTATTTCTGGATTGGAGACAAGACAGTAGGTGAAGACAAATAATATTAAACGCAGAAAGGATGAGGACAGATCATTGTGCTATGAGAGCGTTAAAATAAAACAATATAAAATAGTGGAAATAAAAGGACTGGAAGGCAGAAGAGAACAGAGGAATCCTTAGGTAGGCCTGTCAAGGTTTTTAAGAATTCAGGTATGAGAGGGACATGGATGTGACCAAAGAAGTTAAGAAAATAGCTGATGATAAACAAAGACATGATTTAGAGGTTAAGTAATAAAAAAGGAATGTGATTTGTATTATTTAAACTCACTAGATGCAAATCTTAGGAATTATTTTTTAAATAAAAGCATGACTTAGCACACATTTTGTTGTACTTAAACAACATTCTTGTGGGGTGTCAGTGCACTTGTTCTATTTCTTTTCATTTATTACCCCTACGTTTCACTTCCCTCTTTTTTATACTATGTTCATCTTTTGTAAAATAAAAATTTAATTTTAGAATAGGTTTAGATTAGCAAATAAACTTCAAAGATAGTAGAGAGAGTTTCAGTACACCCCACACTCAACTTCCCCTATTGTTAATATCTTACATTAGTGTAGAATATTTGTCACCATTGGTGAATGAATATTGACATATTCCTATTAACTAATATCTAGACTTTATTCAGATTTCCGTAGTTTTTGTTTGTTTGTTACTTTGTTTTGTGTTTGTTTGTGTATTTTTTTTTTCTAATGACCTTTTTCTGTTCCAGGACCTTTCTTATTCAGGACACCACATTATATTTACTAGTCATGTCTCCTTAGGCTTCTCCTGGCTGTGACAATTTCTCATACATAACTTGTTTTCAAGGACCTTGACAATTTTGAAGACTACTGATCAGATATTTCATGGAATTTCACTCAAATGGAGTTTGGTGTTTTTCTTATGCTTAGACAGGTGCTATGGCTTTTAGGAGGAAGATCACAGAAGTCAAGTGCCATTGTCATTGCATCATATCCATGGCACATGCAATCCCATGGCTTATCATTGTTGTGATGGTTAATACTGAGTGTCAACTTGATTGGATTGAAGGATGCAAAATATTGATCTTGGGTGTGTCTGTGAAAGTGTTGCCAAAGGAGATTAACATTTGAGTCAGTGGGCTGGGGAAGGCAGACCCACCCTTAATTTGGTGGGCACCATCTAATAAGCTGCCAGTGAATATAAAGTAGGCAGAAAAACGTGAAGATGTGAGACTGGCCTAGCCTCCCAGCCTACATCTTTGTCCCATACTGGATGCTTCCTGCCCTTGAACATCAGACCCAAGTTCTTTGGTTTTGAGACTTGGACTGGGTCTCCTTGCTCCTCAAGCTTGCAGACAGCGTATTGTGGGACCTTGTGATCAGGTAAGTTAATACTTAATAAACTCCCATATATATATATGTACACACACACACACATCATAGGATATATATGTGTATATATATACACATAAAAGGATATATATGTATATAATAGGATATATATGTACATAATAGGATATATATACAAATAATAGGATATATATGTGTGTATATACATAAAAGGATATACATGTATATAATGGGATATATATACATAATAGGATATGTATATACATAATAGAATATACACACACACAGAGAGGAGTCTGTCCCTCTAGAGAATACTGACTAATACAATTGTTGATGTTAAAATTTATCACTGAGCTGATGTAGTGTTTGCCAGATTTCTCCATTGCACTCATTCCCACATTAAAGAGTAAAGAGTTATGTTTCACTTTCTTGAGAGTGCATCTACATAAATCATTTGGAAAACCTTATAGTCTTTATCCAGCTCAAGATGTCAATGAAGGCACTGGAATTTGGCTATTTTATTCTGCTAGAAAAGACAAGCTAATGGGGATTAGAGGACAGGTGACAACACATTGAGCTTTGTTACGCGTAACAAAGAACAATATATATAACAACAGGTTTTAGCATGTTATTCCATTCAGGCACAATCTGGTAATACACTCAGAAAAGTCATGGATAGATCTGGTGTTCACATGAAACCTGTAATTGTCTTCATTCATACGTGTGTGTACCCACATTCATTCATACATTAATTTATTCATCAAACAGTCTTTTCAGCATCTGTATCAAAGGTTAAGCTAGGTGGAGGTTGAGTGCTCTCATATTATAAACTTCAGAATGTAGAAAGTTTTTAGTTCTATTAGAAACCCTTTAATCAATGATCATATGGATTCTTTTACTTAGAATAATTTTATTAAAAAGTCAAACTGCTTTTTTTCTCTTTTTTGTATTCGCACTTGGACTTTTTTTCCTGACTTTCACGAAATTATATGTGCTTTTCTGTTTATATAGAGTTTGATATTAAATTAATTGTTTTTTTTTTCTTTAGAGTGATGTGGTTTTACATCTGCTTGTGTTCAAGTGGACACTCCTACTTTAGTATATGTAAATATTTAGATAAGGAGGTTATTATCCAAGTGTATTAGTTAGGACTTTTTGGATGGCAAATGACAGAAACACAATTCAACAATATTTCTTAAGAAGTGTGGTGATATACAATATAATGGACACTTTGGGATGTAGAGTTGGCTTCTGATACAAATACACGTCAGGGAATTTTTCTCTATGTGATGGCAAAGTTAGCCTTAACGTCCCAGGTTTGCATGGTCCTGAATGCACGTAATCTCCCAAGGCAAGAGAGACTACTTTCTGGATAGTTTTGGTTATAGACCCAAAGACTAATCTTGTTGGTTGGGCTTAGATCACATGACAAACCTGAACCAATCAATACAGACAGGAACTTGAGATTATTTGGTTGAACAGAACATGAAGGTGAGGGATGAAAGTTCTAGAGGGACTGAGATTAAGGGGGACTATTTCCCAAACAGTTACTTGGCAAGCAAAATACATACCTCTTTGCATATCATCTCCTATCTTCATAGAAGATAATTCTAAATGCAGCCATATTTACATGGCAATGTTTAACTCATCTAATAGGATTGTTTTCATGGACATATGAGCATTTGAGATAATTTCATGTGAGTAACAGATACCCCAATTTTGTATTTATCACAATTATTTTTTAAGGGAATCTACCTGTGAACTCATTCTTATTCTTTTTTAAATTACTTTTTTTTGAGACAGAGCCTTGCTCTGTCACCCAGGCTGGAGTGTAGGGGTATGATCTCAGCTCACTGCAACCTCTGCCTCCTGGATTCAAATGATTCTCCTGCCTCAGCCTCCTGAGTAGCTGGGATTACAGGCACATGCTACCACACCCAGCTAATTTTTGTATTTTTAGTAGAGACAGGGTTTCACCATGTTGATTAGGCTGGTCTCGAACTCCTGACCTCGTGATCCACCCACCTCGACCTCCCAAAGTGTTGGGATTAAAGGCGTGAGCCACCAAGCCCAGCCTTAAATTACTTTTAAGTGAGAGCTAAATGATGAGAGCACACAGAGGGGAACAACAGGCACTGGGGTGTACTGGAGAGTGGGGGTGTGGGAGGAGGGGAAAGATCAGAAAAAAATAACCAATGAATACTTGCCTTAATACCTGGGTGATGAAATAATCAGTACAAGAAACCCCATGACATGAGTATACCTATCTAACAGAGCTGCACATGTACCCCTGAACTTAAAATCAAAGATTTGAAAAAGAAAGCAGTGATATGGTTTTATTTTTTAAAATTCTATAATTCTGGCCTGCAATTAACTCACATACACATGCTCCTTCCGGCTTTGCAGATTAAGCAAGGTTTTGCTGTAGTTTCAACTTCTTTCAGGGTGTATTTCTCATGGCTTTTATAATGAATCTGAAATTCTGCCACAATGGCCACTGATTGTGGATTTTTTTTTTTTTCAGGATATTTTTTCTCTCCCATCTACTTTTCTTCTGATCATCTCAGGGTAGTCTAAGTCCTTTACTACTTAAAAATAATTGATTTTCATTTTCCTAACTTGTGACTGTTAAGCCTGCATTGTAAAATTATTTCTGTATTGATGGAACGTAAGCACAGGTTATCTTTTTTCTGCTTCTCACACTTAGGATAATCTCCTCTCTATTTTTTTACCACTATCTCATGCTCTGGAATGAAACTGAACCACAATTCTCTAACAGAAAACTTCAACAAGACCATTGGCACCTATTATCATTCAATAGTCAGAGAGCAGATAAAATAGAAATTACTTCTTTTTGAATCTCTATTCTTCCAAAATTGCTATACTTTAGTCCAATTTTCTTAAGTTCAATTCATGATTATTTGACTCTGCGTTTGGGAGATTTTGGTTTTGAGGCTTTATTTCACACCCGAGGTTTTTTTATAATTTTGAGAATTTTGGTGACACTGATCTGTCGACTTATGCTCCTATCTGTATTCTTGGAGATAGTTTGGTAACCCCTTCAGAACTGGATGACACTGTATGAACTAAAATACATTCAAATTTTCTCTATTGCTTGCAATGTAGACAAGATCCATAAACTATGAGTATGTTAGCCTAAAACTCAGACCAAGAGCAAAATATTTTACTGTGAAGCAAGGCCCAAGTATATATAACGAGGTACTTTCACGATGTTTAGAAGAATATTTTTGATAAGAAAAACTAGCCAGGCGCAGTTGCTCATGCCTGTAATCCCAGCACTTTGGGAGGCTGAGGCAGGAGGATTGCCTGAGTCCAAGAGTTTGAGGCTATAGTGAGCCATGAACGAGCCACTGCACCCCAGCCTAGGTGATGGAGCAAGACTCTGTCTTTAAAATAAATAAGTAAATAAACTTAAAATATATAAAATTACATAAAATTTTTTTAGAAAGATAAGAAAGACTGAATCAAATTCCATAAACCACAAGGAAATGCATTTCTTTGCATACCACG
Organism: Papio anubis; assembly: GCF_008728515.1. Taxonomy (NCBI): domain Eukaryota; kingdom Metazoa; phylum Chordata; class Mammalia; order Primates; family Cercopithecidae; genus Papio; species Papio anubis. The sequence goes on from NC_044996.1 coordinate 110,671,504, forward strand.
AAGATTAGAGGTAGGGTAGGCTTCAAATACAGAAACACCAGTGTTTCAGTGATTCAATAAAATATGCATCTCTTTACTTTGCTCTCCCAAATACCAACTTATTTTCAGGAGCATGCCTATGGCAACTGGGAATGCTTACTTTTTTTTTTTTTTTTTTTTTTTTTTTTTGGTGACGGAGTCTCGCTCTGTCGCCAGGCTGGAGTGCAGTGGCACAATCTCAGCTCACTGCAAACTCCACTTCCTGGGTTCAAACGATTCTCGTGCCTCAGCCTCCCTAGTAGCTGGGATTACAGGCACCTGCCACCACACTCAGCTAATTAGCTAATTTTTGTATTTTTAGTAGAGATGGGGTTTCACCATGTTGGCCAGGCTGGTCTCAAACTCCTGACCTCATGATCTGCCTGCCTTGGCCTCCCAAAGTACTGGTGTTACAGACATGAGCCATCGTGCCTGGCCTGGGAGTGCTGACATTTTTATTTATTCATTGAAACAAGAGAATAACTTCTCTCCAAAAGATGAATATAATTAACTCTGATTAGTGTAATTTAGATTACATGACTTACCTGGACAAGAATAGCCAAGAGAAATGCTGTATTTTGATTCCATCAGCAAATAGCCATTCCATGTGGAGCTGGAGGTGGAGTAGATACCCAAACAAAATTGAGGTTCTGTTAGGAAAGAGAAAGTGTAGCTTCAGCTTTTTTTTTTCATTTTTATTTCCTATTCTAATATCTTCTGAAATTTAATTTACAACACATGGGCATTTAATAGCCATTTAATATGTGAAAAGGCAAGTACTGAAAATACATTGGAGTCTAAGTACAGGGTGGTTCATAAAATGCAGACACTCGATTTTTATATTAAAGACATTTTTCATAACTTTCAGAAATAAAAATCTTTTCGAATCGTTTATTTTAATTGGATTTGTTTCCTAGCTCCAGAAATAAATAAACCCCCGTTTTAATCTGTGCAATACACCTTCAAACACCAGAGACATGCTGAGTCACTGATAAGTAATTCACTTATCCTGGAAACAGATAGATGAACCAATTTCTGAAAGCTGCAGACATCTAAGTTCCCCCATAACTTTTCTTGTTGAGATTAGCTAGTACAGATGAATGCTGGCATTCTAGTCAGAACAAATAAAAAAAGTGTATTCCCTTTTAAATTTTCAGCAACCTGTCATGGTAAATTTCTGATGTCATGCCTAGTAATATTTTGTGTCCAGAGTCTTTAGGTCTGCTGAACTTAAGTGCTGCAGATAGCTGTGGATAGTTGATATTTCCTCTAAAAACAGTCACATTTGCAAATAATCACATCTCCTTTAGGGGATGGCAAATGCATGGGAGTGGAATAATTCTACTCTAAGTAACGTAAAAGTAGGTTTGAATTCATTTTATCCAAACCACTAATGTAGTTAAAGGATTTTTTTTTTTTTCTGTTTTTTATCCAACACTGCTGATTACAAGGCATCTGGAGCATTTATTCAATAATCTTCCTGGTCTATTTTTTAAATCCCTGAGTAGAAGAAATTAAATAACCTTCTCACACATAAATGATCACTTAGATATACAGGAATAATAGAAGTTACATGGTATGTATCCATTATACTTAAAAGCTAATATTGATTGTCAAATCAATATATGTGTTTCAGTGACGCTGAATGACTTTTAAGAACAGAACCACAGAACAGAGGGCTATTTTAATTTAGGTTTCAAAACTACATGTAAAATTTTTGCAAGTAAACCAAACTAGATCAAAAAAGAAAAGGAATTCTTGTATGTTGGGCAAATGTCCCCCTGTATTAATCAGTCTACATATATTTTCTCAACAAATTAACTTGAAATTTAAAAATATTATTAAGGTTAAATTTACATACAGTGAAATGAACAGATTGTAAGTGTATAATTGAAATGGGAGAGTTCCCTGACCTTCCTTGCAGGACATGTGACAGGGGTGTGGCTTGTATGTCCGGCACTCAAACCCCTTACAGGAGGGGGAGCATGCAGAGGGACAGGTGCAAGAGCTGGGGTGAGCCCTTTTTTGGGCTCTCGCCCAACTGTAGCATCTAGGGGTGGATGTCTGAGACTCCTAAAGCCCAAGTGGGTTGTATTACACTGGGCTCTTTTAGCTTTACCTTCCACAGACGGCTTAAGTGTTGAACAGCTGAGTGGACCCTCTGCCTTTTTGCAAGGGCAGTGGGCCAGTGTGACAGATTTCTGTATCCCAAGTTCTCGTCCGACATTCAGAAAAAATCAGGTTACACATGGACTTGAAGGGTGGTGAATGTGGGGGTTTTATTGAGTGGTGGAGGTGGCTCTCAGTGGGAAGGATGGGGAGCTGGAAGGGGGATGGAGTGAAAAGATGATCTTCCTCTTTCCTGCTCAGCGGCCAATCTCCTCTCTGATCATCCTCAGCTGAACTCCTCTCAATGTTCATACGCCCCTTCTCGTCTCTCCTCTTCTGCTCTTCTGTGCATTTGCTCATCTGCTCATCTGCTTGTGGAGCCTGGAGTTTGGGGTTTATATTGGTACAGGATAGGGAGATGTGGTGGGCCAAAAGGCAACTCTTGTGTGTGAAAACAGGAATGCCTGTTCCCATTTATATCCACGGATTTCCAGGCTTGAGGGTGGGGCCTTTGCCAGGGAATTGCCTTATTCTACCCAGTATTTTCCTGTCTCCTGCTTGTATCACAATTCCATGAGATTTTATATGCACACATGAAATAAAAACATTCACATATAATATACACACATGTAATTTATATCCACTCAAGATAAGGTCAAGAGACCCTGGTGCTTCCTTTTTCTAATCATATTCCCCTAGATAAGAAATCACTGCTCTGATTTCTATTGCCATTGGTTAGATTTGCATGTTCTAGAACTTCATCTAAATAGAATCATAAAAATGTAGTGTTTTGTGTATTTCCTCTAGAAACAGCCAGATTTGCAAATTATCACATCTCCTTTAGGGGATGACAAATACAGAGGAGTGGGATTATTCTACACCAAGTAATGTCAACATTATTTCTATGAGATTCATACACGTTGGTTTGTGTATCAGTAGTTCATTTTCATTGCTAAATATTACTTCACTACCTGAATATATCACAGTTTATGTACCATCTTGCTGAAAGACTTTAAAATTATTTCCCATTTTGACTATTTTGAATAAAACTTCTACAATCATTCACTTACAAGTCTGTGTGATCAACTTTTTTTGTTTAAATAAATACCAAGAAGTGGAATCATAGAGTAATAAGAGTGATATGTGTTTAACTGTTTAAAATATTGTCAACCAGTTTTCTGAAGCGTTTGTATCACTGCAGTTTTAGTTTCCATTTCTGTGATGACTAATAACATGCGAATCTTTACATATACTGACTGGCTATTCACAAATATTCTTTTATATAGTATTTGTTCAAGTATTTTGTTCATTTTTTATTAGTCATTTTGAGAGATACTTATATATTCTAGACACAAGTTCTTTATCAGACATGTGTGTTGCTAAAATTTTCACTCTCTCTGTGGTTAGCATTTTTATTTTCATAAAGATGAGTATTGAAAAGCAGACTTTTATTTTGATGAAGTCCAATTTATCATTTTTCTTTATGGTTAATAAATTTTTGTGATGACCTCTCTAAGAAATCTGTGCAGACTCTGTGTTCCCTAAAATATTCTGTAATGTTTTCTTTTAAAAACTTTTGCAGTTTTAGCTTTTATATTAAGGTCTTCATCCATCTCAAATTAATTTTTGTGCACTGGGTAAAAAGGGAACAAGGCTGATTTTTTCCTGTGTTTATTAAGTTGCTCCAGCCCTATTTGTTCAACTTACTTCTGGTTTTTTGAGGTATTTGCATATCCATTTATAAAACCACAGCATCTCAATTACTGTAGCGTTATAGAAAGATTGAAATTAGGTAGCGTAAAGCCTTTAAAATGGGAAAAGTGATTTAATCATTGATTTAAAATCTTATTTATTTTATACAATATGCAGGCAAAGGTATACATTTTCGTCTAAGTATTGCTTTAGTAGCATTCCACAAATTTTGACATTCTGTGCTTTCATTTGAATTCAATTTTTTTTTTTTTTTTTTGAGACGGAGTCTCGCTTTGTCACCCAGGCTGGAGTGCAGTGACGCGATCTCAGCTCACTGCAAGCTCCGCCTCCCGGGTTCACGCCATTCTCCTGCCTCAGCCTCCGAGTAGCTGGGACTACAGGTGCACACCACCACGCCTAGCTAATTTTTTGTATTTTTAGTAGAGACGGGGTTTCGCCGTGTTAGCCAGGATGGTCTCGATCTGCTGACCTCGTGATCTGCCCACCTCGGCCTCCCAAAGTGCTGGGACAGGCGTGAGCCACCGCGCCCGACCTGATGTCTTTTTTAGTTTCCTTTGTGATGCATTCTTTGACCCATGAGTTATTTAGAAAAGTTGGTTAATTTCCAAAGTTTGGGGTGTTTTCTAAATATTTTCTTATTATGCATTTTCAACTTTATTTTGTTATGTTCAAAGAACATATGCCATAAGTGTTTAGTCTTTTCAAATGTATCAATGCATATTTTATTACGCAGCAATTGTCATTCTTGACGGAAATCCCATGTGCACATGAAAAACAATGTGTTCAGCAATTGATGTGATCTATAAATGTCAATCAGGTTGAGTAAGTTAACATTGTTTTTGAAAGATTTTACAGCCTTATGATCTTTTGTCTACTTGGTTTTGTTTGTTTGTTTGTTTTTTGAGACGGAGTCTCGCTCCGTTGCCCAGGCTGGAGTGCAGTGGCACGATCTCGGCTCACTGCAAGCTCTGCCTCCCGGGTTCACGCCATTCTCCTGCCTCAGCCTACGGAGTAGCTGGGACTACAGGCGCCCACCACCACGCCCGGCTAATTTTTTTTGTATTTTTGGTAGAGACGGGATGGTCTTGATCTCCTGACCTCGTATCAGTTACTGAAGCAGGTAATGCTTCAGTAATGCACTCACCAACAATGACTATGGCTTTCTGTGTTTCTTACTTTAGTTCTGTCAATTTTCACTTCATCTGTTTCGTAACTCTGTTATTTGGTTCATTCACTTTGAGCATTGTTATGTCTTCCTAGTGAATTGACCCTTTTTAAATTTTTATTATTATTATTATTGTTATTTTTTGAGATGGAATGTCACTCTTGTTGCCCACGCTGGAGTGCAATGGCATGATCTCGGCTCACAACAACCTCTGCCTCCTGGGTTCAAGCGATTCTCCTGCCTCAGCCTCCGGAGTAGCTGGGGTTATGGGCATGCGTCACCACGCCTGGCTAATTTTGTATTTTTAGTAGAGATGGGGTTTCTCCATGTTGGTCAAGCTGGTCTCGAACTCCTGACCTCAGGTGATCCACCCGCCTTGGCCTCCCAAAATGCTGGGATTACAGGGGTGAGCCACTGCGCCTGGCCGAATTGACACATTTTTGATATGATTTATTTGTCTTCCTTCTAAGCTATTTGTTTTCTACTTGTCCCATACATTGTTCATTTCTTTTGTCCTTATTTACTGCTTCTTGGTGTTATTTTAATATATTAGTCTATTATTTTATATCTCTGCTGGATTTTTATTCATACCTATTAATCCTTATTTCATTACTTTTTATTATAATTTGTATCCCTACCTTTTCACAATCTACTTAGAATTAATATTATACAACTTTGTATAAAATTCAAAGCATTAACAAAATTGTAATTCTACTTTCCTTCTTATATTGTGTGCTATGTTGTCATGTATTTAGCTTCTACATACATCAAAAGTCCTACAGTAAAATATAATCATGCATCACATAATGAAATTTCAGATACTAACAGCATATATGATGGTGGTCTGAAAAGATTATACTATCATATTTTTACTGTACCTTTTCTATGTTTAGATACACAAATACTTACAATTGGTTACAATTGCCTATAGTATTTAGTATAGTAATATGCTACATAGGTTTATATTTTAGGAACAATAAGCTATACCATATATCATAGGTATACAGTAGGCAATACAATATAGGTTTGTGTGAGTATACTCTGTGATGTTCACACAACAATGAAATTGCCAAATAAAGCATTTATTAGGGTCCCTTTCCAAGATGGTGGACTAGATGCAGCCAAGAGGAACATCTCCCACCTAGGGACTGGGACATTGGGAACACTGGCACACTCCTAGTAGATCTTCACAGGAAAGGCATTGAGAGCACATGGAGAGCAGATGCTTGGCTGAGTGAGGTGGAAGCTGGGAACACTGCATGGGGCTACGGCATACTGGGACTCATTCCTGGCCTCCAGGGACTCTCAGGGAAGGAATTAATTGAACAGGCAAGGAGGAACCTGTTCTCACCATGGGTCTCTGATATCCCAGCAGGAGGAGACTCCTTGACCACCACAACTTGAGTTGGCAGGGAAAGCTGCTTAGAGAAGTGGTAAGGGCAGAACTCCAGCCAGTTTGGAGCCTGGAGAGTTTAGTACAGGAGAGTCTCTAGTAGAGCATGGCCAGGGATACACATTCCCCTAGCTCAACTTGCACCCATAGGATAATTTCACCCTAAGGGAACTGTCAGAGCTGAACTCTTCAGGACAGTCTTGCACAAGACAGGGCTAGTCTAACCTGAGCACATCTTTGTCAGCTGGCCTCTCCTGGGGCCCCAACCTGACCATACCTGTTTGCAGTGCAGCCGCCAGGTTCCTCCTGCATCATCGCTTCTGCACTGGAGAACATTGAAATCTAATTTATGAAAGATAGGACTGAAAATAAAATGATACAGGGCCTGACAGACAAAATATCCATATAGAAAACAATGTAACTGGCCTGATAGTGCTGAATAACTCTCTAAATGCATTTCCTAATGCAGTCACAAGTATTAACAGCAGAATATACCAAGCTGAGGAGAGAATTTCAGAGCTTGAAGACTGGCTTTCTGAAATAAAATCATTAGACAAGAATAGAGAAAAAAGAATGAAAATGAATGAAGAATATATATGAGAGACATGGAATTATGTAAAGAGACCAAATCTATGACTTATTGGCACCCTTGAAAGAGATAGGACAAATGGAAGAAACTTGGAAAACATATTTAAGGATATCATCCATGAGATTTTCTCCAGTCTAGCCAGAGAGGCCAACACTCAAATTCAGGAAATGCAGAAAACCCCTGCAAAATACTTCACAAGAATCTCATCCCCAAGACACATAATCATCAGATTCTTCAAGGTCAAAATGAAAGAAAAAAATGTTAAAGGAAGCTAGAGAGAAAGGACAGGTCTCCTTCAAAGGGGAGCCCATGAGACTAACAGTGGACCTCTCAGCAGAAAACATATAAGTCAGAAGAGACTGAGGGCCTATAGTCAACATTCTTAAAGAAAAGATTCCAAGCAGAAATTTCATATCCAGCCAAACTTAGCTTCATAAGGGAAGGAGAAATAAGATCCTTTTCAGAGATGCAAATGTTGGGGGAATTCATGACCACCAGACATACCTTAAAAGAGCTCCTGAAAAAAGCAGTAAATATGAAAAGGAAAGACTATTACCAGCCACTACAAAAATACACTTAAGTACATAGACCAGTAACACTATGAAGTAATCATATAAACAAGTCAGAATAATAAACAGCTAACAACATGATGATATGATCAAATGCACAAATATCAATAGTAACCTTGAATGTAAATGGGCTAAATGCTCTCATTTAAAAAGCACAGAGTAGCAAAGTGGATAAACAGGAAGACCTACAGGCATGCTGTCTTCAAGAGACCCATCTCACATGCAGTGACACCCGTAGGCTCAAAATAAAGAGATGGAGACAATTCTACCAAGAAAATGGAAAACAGAGAAAAGGTAGGAGTTGCAATACTAATTTTAGACAAAGCAGACTTTAAACCAAAACAGATCAAAGAAGACAAAGAAGGGCATTACATAATGGTAAAAGGTTCAATTCGACAAGAAGACCTAACCATTCTAAATATATATTCACTCAACACAGGAGCACCCAGATTCATAAAGCAAGTGCCTGGAGACCTTTAAAGAGACTTAGACTCCCACACAATAATAGTGGGAGACTTCAACACTCCACTGACAGCATTAGACAGATCATCGAGGCAGAAAATTAACCAAGGTATTCAGGAACCGAACTCAACACTGGGCCAAATGTACCTGATAGACATGTATGGAACTCTCCAGCCAAAAACAACAGAATATACATTCTTTTCATTGCTACATGGCACATACTCTAAAATCAACCACACAGTCAGACATAAAACAATCCTCAGCAAATGCAAAAGAAAAATCATAGCAACCACTCTCTAGGACAACAGTGCAATAAAAATGGAATTCAAGACTAAGAAAATCACTCAAAATCATATAATTATATGGAAATTAAATGACCTGCTCCTGAATGACTTTGGGGGTAAATAATGAAACTAAGGCAGAAATCAAGAAGTTTTTTGAAACTATTGAGAACAACGGTATAACATAGGACAATCTCTGGGACACAGCTAAAGCAGTGTTCAGAGGGAAATGCACATATCAAAAAGTGAGAAAGATCTCAAATTAACAACCGAACATCACAACTAAAAGAACAAGAGAAGCAAAAGAAAAGCAACCCCATACCTAACAGAAGACAAGAAACAATTGAAATCAGAGCTGAACAGAAGGAGACTGAGAAATGAGAAGCCATTCAAAAAATTAACAAAGCCAGGAGCTGGTGTTTTGAAAAACTAATAAGATAGATAGACTATTAGCTGGACTAATAAAGAAGAAAAAAATAGAAGGTCAAAATAATCACAAATAGAAATGACAAAGTGGATATTGACCCCACCACTGACCCCACCGAACTATAAATAACCATCAGAGACTATTATAAACACCTTTATGTACACAAACTAGAAAACCTAGAAGAAATCGATAAATTCCTGAAAACATGCAATATACAAAGACTGAATCAGGAAGAAATTGAATCCCTGAACCGAACAAAAACAAGTTCCAAAATTGAAACAACAATAAGTAGCCTACCAACCAAGAAAAGCTCTGGACCAGATGGATTCACAGCCAAATTCTCCTAGATATACAAAGATGAGGCAGTACCATTCTTATTGAAACTATACCAAAAAACTGAGGGAGGAGGGACTCCTGCCCAACTCATTTTATGAGGCCAGCATCATCCTGATACCAAAACCTTGCAGAGACACAACAAAAAAGGAAAACTTCAGACCAATATCCTTGATGAACATTGATGCAAAAATCCTCAAAAAAAAAAATGCCTAAAAACTGAATCCAGGGAGCAAGATGGCCCAATAGGAACAGCTCCAGTCTCCAACTCCCAGCGCCAGCGACACAGAAGACTGGTGATTTCTGCATTTTCAACTGAGGTACTGGGTTCATCTCACTGGGGAGTGCCCGACGATCAGCGCTGGTCAGCTGCTGCAGCCCGACCAGAGAGAGCTGAAGCAGGGCGAGGCATTGCCTCACCTGGGAAGCGCAAGGAATCCCTCTAGCCAGGGAAACTGAGACACAACACCTGGAAAATCAAGTAACCTCAGCCAATACTGCTTAAGGCAAACAGGCACACCAGGAGATCATCCCACACCTGGCCGGGAGGGTCTCCCACACCCACGGAGACTCAGCCACTAGCACAGCAGTCTGTGATCTACCAGCAAAGTGATGGGGAGGGCTCTCACTTGAGGCTTAAGGAACAAAGCTGCTGAAGCTCGAACTGCGGAGCTCACAGCAAGGAAACCTGCCACCCTGACTCCACCTCTGGGACACAGGCAGCTACACAACAACAACCAAAAAAAAAAAAAAAAAAAAAAGCAGAAACCTCTTGCAGACACAAACGACTCCACCTACAGCTTTGAAGAGAGCAGGATCTCCCTGCAACACGGAGGCTGAGATCTGAGAAGGGACAGACTTCTGCTCACCTGACCCCTGAGTAGCTCTAACTGGGAGACATCCCCCACTAGGGCAGTCTGACACCCCACACTCACAGGGTGGAGAGAGCACACCCCTGAGAGGAAGCTTCCAAAGCAAGAATCAGACAGGTACACTCGCTGTCTGAAAAATATTCCTATCTTCTGCCTCTGCTGCTACAAGCAATACCCAGGCAAACAGGGTCTGGAGTGGACCTCAGGCAATCTCCAACAGACCTACAGCTGAGGGTCCTGACTGTTAGAAGGAAAACTATCAAACAGGAAGGACACCTACACCAAAACCCCATCAGTACATCACCATCATCAAAGACCAGAGGCAGATAAAACCACAAAGATGGGGAAAAAGCAGGGCAGAAAAGCTGGAAATTCAAAAAATAAGAGCGCATCTCCCCCGGCAAAGGAGCGCAGCTCATCGCCAGCAACGGATCAAAGCTGGACGGAGAATGACTTTGATGAGATGACAGAAGAAGGCTTCAGTCCATCAAATTTCTCAGAGCTAAAGGAGGAATTACGTACCCAGCGCAAAGAAACTAAAAATCTTGAAAAAAAAGTGGAAGAATTGATGGCTAGAGTAATTAATGCAGAGAAGGTGATAAACGAAATGAAAGAGATGAAAACCATGACACGAGAAATACGTGACAAATGCACAAGCTTCAGTAACCGACTCGATCAACTGGAAGAAAGAGTATCAGCGATTGAGGATCAAATGAATGAAATGAAGCGAGAAGAGAAACCAAAAGAAAAAAGAAGAAAAAGAAATGAACAAAGCCTGCAAGAAGTATGGGATTATGTAAAAAGACCAAATCTCCGTCTGATTGGGGTGCCTGAAAGTGAGGGGGAAAATGGAACCAAGTTGGAAAACACTCTTCAGGATATCATCCAGGAGAACTTCCCCAACCTAGTAGGGCAGGCCAACATTCAAATCCAGGAAATACAGAGAACGCCACAAAGATACTCCTCGAGAAGAGCAACTCCAAGACACATAATTGCCAGATTCACCAAAGTTGAAATGAAGGAAAAAATCTTAAGGGCAGCCAGAGAGAAAGGTCGGGTTACCCACAAAGGGAAGCCCATCAGACTCACAGCAGATCTCTCGGCAGAAACTCTACAAGCCAGAAGAGAGTGGGGGCCAATATTCAACATTCTTAAAGAAAAGAATTTTAAACCCAGAATTTCATATCCAGCCAAACTAAGTTTCATAAGTGAAGGAGAAATAAAATCCTTTACAGATAAGCAAATGCTTAGAGATTTTGTCACCACTAGGCCTGCCTTACAAGAGACCCTGAAGGAAGCACTCAACATGGAAAGGAACAACCGGTACCAGCCATTGCAAAAACATGCCAAAATGTAAAGACCATCGAGGCCAGGAAGAAACTGCATCAACTAACAAGCAAAATAACCAGTTAATATCATAATGGCAGGATCAAGTTCACACATAACAATATTAACCTTAAATGTAAATGGACTAAATGCTCCAATTAAAAGACACAGACTGGCAAACTGGATACAGAGTCAAGACCCATCAGTCTGCTGTATTCAGGAGACCCATCTCACACGCAGAGACATGCATAGGCTCAAAATAAAGGGATGGAGGAAGATTTACCAAGCAAATGGAGAACAAAAAAAAAGCGGGGGTTGCAATACTAGTCTCTGATAAAACAGACTTTAAACCATCAAAGATCAAAAGAGACAAAGAAGGCCATTACATAATGGTAAAGGGATCAATTCAACAGGAAGAGCTAACTATCCTAAATATATATGCACCCAATACAGGAGCACCCAGATTCATAAAGCAAGTCCTTAGAGACTTACAAAGAGACTTAGACTCCCATACAATAATAATGGGAGACTTCAACACTCCACTGTCAACATCAGACAGATCAACGAGACAGAAAGTGAACAAGGATATCCAGGAATTGAACTCATCTCTGCAGCAAGCAGACCTAATAGACCTCTATAGAACTCTCCACCCCAAATCAACAGAATATACATTCTTCTCAGCACCACATCGTACTTACTCCAAACATGACCATGTAATTGGAAGTAAAGCACTCCTCAGCAAATGTACAAGAACAGAAATTATAACAAACTGTCTCTCAGACCACAGTGCAATCAAACTAGAACTCAGGACTAAGAAACTCAATCAAAACCACTCAACTACATGGAAACTGAACAACCTGCTCCTGAATGACTACTGGGTACATAACGAAATGAAGGCAGAAATAAAGATGTTCTTTGAAACCAATGAGAACAAAGATACAACATACCAGAATCTCTGGGACACATTTAAAGCGGTGTGTAGAGGGAAATTTATAGCACTAAATGCCCACAAGAGAAAGCAGGAAAGATCTAAAACTGACACTCTAACATCGCAATTAAAAGAACTAGAGAAGCAAGAGCAAACACATTTGAAAGCTAGCAGAAGGCAAGAAATAACTAAGATCAGAGCAGAACTGAAGGAGATAGAGACACAAAAAACCCTCCAAAAAATCAATGAATCCAGGAGTTGGTTTTCTGAAAAGATCAACAAAATTGACAGACCACTAGCAAGACTAATAAAGAAGAAAAGAGAGAAGAATCAAATCGACGCAATTAAAAATGATAAAGGGGATATCACCACCGACCCCACAGAAATACAAACTACCATCAGAGAATACTATAAACACCTCTACGCAAATAAACTGGAAAATCTAGAAGAAATGGATAATTTCCTGGACACTTACACTCTTCCAAGACTAAACCAGGAAGAAGTTGAATCCCTGAATAGACCAATAGCAGGCTCTGAAATTGAGGCAATAATTAATAGCCTACCAACCAAAAAAAGTCCAGGACCAGATGGATTCACTGCTGAATTCTACCAGAGGTACAAGGAGGAGTTGGTACCATTCCTTCTGAAACTATTCCAATCAATAGAAAAAGAGGGAATCCTCCCTAACTCATTTTATGAGGCCAACATCATCCTGATACCAAAGCCTGGCAGAGACACAACAAAAAAAGAGAATTTTAGACCAATATCCCTGATGAACATCGATGCAAAAATCCTCAATAAAATACTGGCAAACCGGATTCAGCAACACATCAAAAAGCTTATCCACCATGATCAAGTGGGCTGCATCCCTGGGATATAAGGCTGGTTCAACATACGCAAATCAATAAACATAATCCAGCATATAAACAGAACCAAAGACAAGAACCACATGATTATCTCAATAGATGCAGAAAAGGCTTTTGACAAAATTCAACAGCCCTTCATGCTAAAAACGCTCAATAAATTCGGTATTGATGGAACGTACCTCAAAATAATAAGAGCTATTTTGACAAACCCACAGCCAATATCATACTGAATGGGCAAAAACTGGAAAATTTCCCTTTGAAAACTGGCACAAGACAGGGATGCCCTCTCTCACCACTCCTATTCGACATAGTGTTGGAAGTTCTGGCTAGGGCAATTAGGCAAGAGAAAGAAATCAAGGGTATTCAGTTAGGAAAAGAAGAAATCAAATTGTCCCTGTTTGCAGATGACATGATTGTATATTTAGAAAACCCCATTGTCTCAGCCCAAAATCTCCTTAAGCTGATAAGCAACTTCAGCAAAGTCTCAGGATACAAAATTAATGTGCAAAAATCACAAGCATTCTTATACACCAGTAACAGACAAACACAGAGCCAAATCAGGAATGAACTTCCATTCACAATTGCTTCAAAGAGAATAAAATACCTAGGAATCCAACTTACAAGGGATGTAAAGGACCTCTTCAAGGAGAACTACAAACCACTGCTCAGTGAAATAAAAGAGGACACATAAAAGAGGACACAAACAAATGGAAGAACATACCATGCTCATGGATAGGAAGAATCAATATCGTGAAAATGGCCATACTGCCCAAGGTTATTTATAGATTCAATGCCATCCCCATCAAGCTACCAATGAGTTTCTTCACAGAATTGGAAAAAACTGCTTTAAAGTTCATATGGAACCAAAAAAGAGCCTGCATCTCCAAGACAATCCTAAGTCAAAGGAACAAAGCTGGAGGCATCACACTACCTGACTTCAAACTATACTACAAGGCTACAGTAACCAAAACAGCATGGTACTGGTACCAAAACAGAGATATAGACCAATGGAACAGAACAGAGTCCTCAGAAATAATACCACACATCTACAGCCATCTGATCTTTGACAAACCTGACAAAAACAAGAAATGGGGAAAGGATTCCCTATTTAATAAATGGTGCTGGGAAAATTGGCTAGCCGTAAGTAGAAAGCTGAAACTGGATCCTTTCCTTACTCCTTATACGAAAATTAATTCAAGATGGATTAGAGACTTAAATGTTAGACCTAACACCATAAAAATCCTAGAGGAAAACCTAGGTAGTACCATTCAGAACATAGGCATGGGCAAAGACTTCATGTCTAAAGCACCAAAAGCAACGGCAGCAAAAGCCAAAATTGACAAATGGGATCTAATTAAACTAAAGAGCTTCTGCACAGCAAAAGAAACTACCACCAGAGTGAACAGGCAACCTACAGAATGGGAGAAAATTTTTGCAATCTACTCATCTGACAAAGGGCTAATATCCAGAACCTACAAAGAACTCAAACAAATTTACAAGAAAAAAACAAACAACCCCATCAAAAAGTGGGCAAAGGATATGAACAGACATTTCTCAAAAGAAGACATTCATACAGCCAACAGACACATGAAAAAATGCTCATCATCACTGGCCATCAGAGAAATGCAAATCAAAACCACAACGAGATACCATCTCACACCAGTTAGAATGGCGATCATTAAAAAGTCAGGAAACAACAGGTGCTGGAGAGGATGTGGAGAAATAGGAACACTTTTACACTGTTGGTGGGATTGTAAACTAGTTCAACCATTATGGAAAACAGTATGGCGATTCCTCAAGGATCTAGAACTAGATGTACCATATGACCCAGCCATCCCATTACTGGGTATATACCCAAAGGATTATAAATTATGCTGCTATAAAGACACACGCACACGTATGTTTATTGCAGCACTATTCACAATAGCAAAGACTTGGAATCAACCCAAATGTCTATCAGTGACAGATTGGATTAAGAAAATGTGGCACATATACACCATGGAATACTATGCAGCCATAAAAAAGGATGAGTTTGTGTCCTTTGTAGGGACATGGATGCAGCTGGAAACCATCATTCTTAGCAAACTATCACAAGAACAGAAAACCAAACACCGCATGTTCTCACTCATAGGTGGGAACTGAACAATGAGATCACTTGGACTCAGGAAGGGGAACATCACACACCGGGGCCTATCATGGGGAGGAGGGACGGGGGAGGGATTGCATTGCGAGTTATACCTGATGTAAATGACGAGTCGATGGGTGCAGCACACCAACATGGCACAAGTATACATATGTAACAAACCTGCACGTTATGCACATGTACCCTACAACTTAAAGTATAATAATAATAAATAAATTAAAAAAAAAAAAAAACTGAATCCAGCAGCACATCAAATAGCTAGTCCACCAGGATTAAGTAGGTCTTATCCCTGGGATGCAAGGTTGGTTCAACATATAAAAATCAATAAATGTGATTTATTACATAAACAGAACTAAAGACAAAAACCACGATTATCTCAATAGATGCAGAAAATGTTTTTGATAAAATTCAACATCCCTTCAGGTTAAAAACCCTTAACAAACTCAGCATTTAAGGAACATACCTTAAAATATTAAGAGCTATGTATGACAAAACCAAAGCCAACATCATACTGAATCGGCAAAAGCTGGAAGCATTCTCCTTGACAGCCAGCACAAAACAAGGATGCCCTCTCTCATCACACCTATTCAACACAGTATTAGAAATCCTGTACAGAGCAATCAGGCAAGAGAAAAAAATAAAAGGCTTCTATATAAAAAGAGAGGAAGTCAAATTATCCCAGTTTAGAGATGACATGATTCTATTTCTAGAAAATGCTATAGTATGGGCCCAAAATCTCCTTCAACTGATAAACAACTTGAGCAAAGTTTCAGGATACAAAATCAACATGTAAAAATCACTGGCATTTCTGTACTCCAACAACAGCCAAACCAAGAGCCAAATCAGGAATGTAATGCCAATCACAATTGCCATAAAAATAATAAAATAGGAATACAGCTAACCAGGAAGGTGAAAGATCTCATTTAGAATTACAAAGCACTGCTCAAACAAATCAGAGATAATACAAATAATTGGAAAAACATTCCATGCTCATGGATAGGAAGAATCAATGCATTAACGTGACCATACTGCCCAAAGGCATTTACAGATTTAATGCTATTCCTATCAAACTACCAATGCCATTCTTCACAGAACTAGAAAACCTATTTGAAAAATTATATGGAACCAAAAAAGGGATCTGAATAGCCAAGCAATCAATCCTAAGCAAAGAGAACAAATCTGGAGGCATCATGCTACCTGACTTCAAACTACACTACAGGGCTATAAGTCACCAAAACAGCATGGTAGTGGTACAAAAACAGGCACATAGATCAATGGGAAAAAATAGGTAACCCACAAGTAAAGCCACACATCTACAACTACCTGATCTTCAACAAACCAGTAAAGAAAATCAATGGGGAAAAGATTCCCTATTCAGTAAATGATGCTGCGATAACTGGCTAGTCATATGCAGAAGGTTGAAACTGGACTCCTTCCTTACACCATATGCAAAAATCACCTCAAGATGAATTAAAGTCTTAAATGTAAAACCCAAAACTATATAAACTCTGGAAGACAACCTAGGCAATATCATTTTGGACACAGAAACTGGCAAAGATTTCACGATAAAGTCTCCAAAAGCAATTGCAACAAAAGCAAAAGTTGACAAATGGTATCTAATTAAGTGAAACAGCTTCTGTATGCCAAAACAAAGTATCAGCCAAGCAAACAGACAATATACAGAATGGCAGAAAATATTTGCAAACTATGCATCTGACAAAGGCCTAATATCCAGCATCTACAAGAAATTTAAACAAATTTACAAGAAAAAAATAACCCTATTGAAAGGCTATGAACAGACACTTTTTATTTATTTTTATTTTTATTTATTTATGTATTATCATTATTATTATTGTTATTGAGATGGAGTTTCTCTCTTGTTGCCCAGGCTGGAGTGCCGTGAGTGCGATTTTGGCTCACAGCAACCTCCTCTTTCCAGTTTCAAGCTATTCTCCTGCCTCAACCTCCTGAGTAGCTGGGATTACAGGTGCCCGCCACCATGCCTGGCTAATTTTTGTATTTTTAGCAGAGGCGGGGTTTCACCATGTTGGCCAGGCTAGTCTCGAACTCTTGACCTGGTGATCCACCTGCCTCAGCTTCCAAAAGTGCCAGGATTACAGGCGTGAGCCACCGTGCCTGGTGACACTTTTTAAAAAGAAGACATGAATGCAGCCAACAAATACATGAAAAGAAGCTCAATATCCCTGATCTTAGAGAAATGCAAATCAAAACCACAATGAGATACCATCTCACACCAGTTAAAATGGCTATTACTAAAATGTCAAAAAAATAACAGATGCTGTGCAAGGTTGCAGATAAAAGAGAACACTCTCACACTGTTGGTGGGAGTGTAAATTAGTTCAACCATTGTGGAAAGCAGTGTGGAGATTCCTCAATGGCCTAAAAAAAAGACTTCCATTTGACTTAGTCATCCCATTACTGTGTATACATCCAAAGGAATACACATCCTTCTATCATAAAGACACATGCATGTGTATGTTCATTGTACCACTATCCACAATAGCAAAGACATGGAATCAACTTAATGTCTACCAATGGATTATTGGTTAAAGAAAATGTGGTACATATGCACCATGGAATACTTTGCATTCATAAAAAAGAATGGGACTATGTCCTTTACAGCAACACGGATGGAGCTGGAGGCCATTATCTTTACCAAACTAACGCAGACACACAAAGCAAATACCACATGTTCTCGTTTATAAGTGGGAACTAAATTGTGAGAACTCACGGACACAAAGAGGGGAAGAACAAACACTGGGGCCTACTTGAGGGTAGGGGGTGGGAGGAGGGACAGGATCAGAAAAATAAATATTTTTATTTATAATGATATTTATTATATATAACATATATGAAATAATATATAATATTTATAATAAATATAATAAAAATAAGTCTACTAGGACTAGTACCTGGATGACAAAATAATTTATACAACAAACCCCCATGACATGAGTTTACCAATATAGCAAACCTACAGATGTACCTGTGAACCTAAGATAAAAGTTAAAAATAACAAAAACCAAAAACATTTATTAGAATGTATCTCATTGCAAAGTAACACATGACTATATTTTTATTTATCCTTCAAATATTAGTTTTTTAAAAAACTATGGAAACTAAAAAACAAGACAAAAATCGAAAGCATTTATATTTACCCACATATTTGCCGTTTCTTTCTCGTTTCATTTTGTTATTGATTTCTATTTCTCTCCAGTATCATTTTTCTTTGTAGCAAATGATCTTCTTTATCTTCTTTCAGAGGCCAGATCTGCTGTCAGCAAATTTCTTCAGTTTTTATCTGAAAAGGGCTATTATACATCCTACATTTTTCATTTTTTAAGGTACAAATTACAAACAGTAAAATTTACCCTTTAGGTATACAATTTTACTAGTTTTCAGAAACACATAAAGTCATATATCTCCTTAATCACTATATAGAACACAGCCATCACCCAAAGCATTTTTCCATGTGGCCCTTTCAATTCAACCTGTCCTCCCACTCCCAGCCACTAGTAGCTATGGATCTATTTTCTGTCCATATAAGTTTGCCTTTTCCAGATGAGCATATAAATGAAATCATGCTCTACGTATCCTTTACATTTGGCTTCTTTCATTTAGCATAACAAATTTGAGATCTATTAAGTCATTGGATGTATCAATAATTCATTCATTTTTATTGCTGAGTAGTATTTTATTGTGTGAATATACCACATTATTTTTGTTCATTCTACATTGGAAAAATATTTGTGTTGTTTCAAATTTTGGTGATTATGAATAAAGCCACTATGAACATTCATGAGCAGATTTTTTTGTAAACTTAACATTTTTATTTCACTTGTGTGAAGTTTCTGATTGATGAACACTTAACTTTTTAAGAAACCAATAAACTGTTTTCCAAAGTGGCTATACTATTGAGCATTCACACCAGTAACGTATTTCCAGTTGCTTCATAGCCTTACCAGTACTTATCAGAAACTATTTTGCCATTCTAATAGGTGAGTAGTGGTACCTCATCATTTTAGTTTTGATTTCCCTAATGATCAATAATATTCAGCATATTTTCATGTACTAATTTGCCATCTGTACAATTTCTTTGGTGAAGTGTGACAAGGAGTTTCTCCTTGACCAAACTTTAGTCGGGCTTCTATGCATTATCTTCCTAATTAAGCCTCAACTTTTAGACTTCCATGTCCATCTTTTCATTGCCCAATTTGGGGAAGAATCCTGCTAAATTGATTTAGCCAGAATCCTACATCCTTGATATCAAACCAAATCCTTGTCTCTCATCAGCACCCCCAGGTCCGATTACCCTGGCCTGTCTTCAGCAAAAATATAGCTAGGTCTGTTTAGCCAGAATCGCCCCCTTACCAGTTATGCTTTCCCTTAATAATTTTCCATTTACTGATCCGCCTCTCTGCTCCCTGTGTATCAATTCCCACTTTTCCTTGTATTCAGAGCTGAACCCAGTCTCTCTCCCTCTACTGCAAAACACCATTGCAGTAATCCGTATACCTATTGCAGTAGTCCTAAATAAAGTATTTCTTACCATTCTTTAGTAAGTGTCATGAATAACTTTTACTTTAACAAGTGCCTGTTCAAAATTATTTTTCATATTACTGATTTTGAAACATATTCTGGATATAAGCCTTTCTCAAATTTGTGATTTGCAAATTTTTTTCTAGTCTTTGATTGATCTTTTTATTGTTGTAATAGTGCCTTTTGAAGAGCAGACATTCCTAATTTTGGCAGCCATTGTTTCCAGTAAGAAGTCAATCACCATTTGTATTGTTTCTCCCTTGTTTCTCTACTTAGGCTTCACCTCCCGGTATCACATCCTGAAAACTATCCCCAGACAGAAACCAGGTTGAAAAATGACTCACCCCATGTGTTTCCCTCTCTTAAGTATCAAAGGTGTTTTTTTTTTTTATTTTTATTTTTTATTTTTTTAGCTTTGCTCAGTGCCTGGAAACGGCTGTCTCAAAGAATGTGTCCATTGTTACAGCAATTCATGATAAGAGGATAAGTCTTATTCAGTTACTACCTCATGGATATTCTAGCATGTCTACTCTCATTACATTCATTTCTCCAATCTATATATAAAACAATCAATAATATATTTTTGGATACCCACTATGAGTGTGTGTTCATTATTAAAAGACCCATATTCCCAAACTTAACAAGTTTACACTTTTATAGGCTTAAAAAAGAGAAGTACAGAAAGTATTCAAGAGTTTTTATAAGCTGTTGTTATGTTTCAAACATATCAAGATTTCAAGTCATAGGCTGTAAATGCATGATTTCAGACCTCATTGCTGCTCTGCATTACTTTCCATTATACCCAATCAAAACTTTCATCCATTTCTCATAATAATTCCAAATTTTTATCTTCCTAATATCAGGATGATTAAGAGCATAAGTCTCCTTTGTATGAATTCATTAATATATATGATTTAACACTTTCATGGCTATATTCACTTGGGAAAATTCAACCCAGATGTGTATATTCAGATCTACACGAAACTGACCAGTCAAGACCTTTCTTCACTTCATAACTGTCAACAGAAAGAACATGCTTATTTGCCATGGAAGTCCTGTTTAAAGGAGCTCCAAATTTGTTGATGCTTGTCTTCCTCCTACTTTAGTCTTTGAACACATGTTTGAGCTTGGAAATAATTATTGAACATCTCTTTTACCTTAGTAACACAGATTTCAAAGGAATTAACATATGTATGTATGGATGTAATCATTCAAAGAGAGTCATCAAGAAATGAGTTTGTTCCAGGTCCTGTGCTAGACCCAAGAAGGCAGGGAACATACATGCATAAGACTCATTTTCCATCTATTAGGAGTACACGGTTTAGCTTGGGAGAAAGGCACATTAATACATGGTGTAAATGTAGTTTAATTAATAGTGCAACTGTGTATGTGTGCATGTTTGTATGAGAGAGAGAGTTGAAATTTTGGAGAGGTAGGAACTAGTTATATATATTGGTGGTAAAAACCCATTAATTGGTCCTTTGATTTTTTTTTTTAAATGTGTAAGAGAGCCCAACTTAAGTAAAGAGAAGCTGTGGGCTGGGCACAAAACCTTGAAACAATAACTTTAGGTCAAAATTTTAGACTATAATATTGACTGGGATAGTTGCTCTAGGGTTCTGGAGCCAAAGGCTATAAATCTCTTTTCCAGCTAGATGCATTGTGAAGTTTGACATGCTAACTCCTCTATCTCATGGCATTGAATGATTGACAGAAATTCCCTGACCTAGGCCCAGACTTGGCCAAATGCAAACAGGCCAGGAACCAGGATACAGATGGTGCTATATACCAAGGAATATGCAATTTGAAGTGAGACTGGTAAAGCAGCCTGAGCTAAAGTTGGCAGGTTCTTTGTCAAACAAACTTCTCATTAAACCAGAAAAATCTGAGGCAAAGGCATTAGCCAAGCAGTCAGGCAGCCAGGCAGCCAGGCAAGATCTGAGGTACAAACACCAGCAGGTTTTAAATTGCTGCTGGGGCACTACTGATCATGACAGGGGTGCATTATTGATCACGACAGTAAGGGAGGCTTGGGGCCTGATGTGTTGGCAGCAAA
The DNA here is from genome assembly GCF_008728515.1 of Papio anubis. Lineage (NCBI taxonomy): Eukaryota > Metazoa > Chordata > Mammalia > Primates > Cercopithecidae > Papio > Papio anubis. The sequence goes on from NC_044996.1 coordinate 110,693,314, forward strand.
GGGAAGGACAGTTATGTCATTGAACAGGACTGATACATTATTGTCAGTGTAAACACCAGTATTTTGTAGCTTATAAGATGATTGTGTCCACAGGGAAACCTCCAATCCCCATAGCTGTGTTACAGCTTTAATGAAAGCAGGCATTCCTCTCTAAGAGCCTGCTGTTTCTAGAGAAAAGGAAAATTGTATAAGAAGCTTGAACTTGCTTCTCAGAAGAGTGACCCAATGTTAAGACAGGAAGACAATACAAGTTCACAAATTTTCAATAGAGATTGTATCATAAATTTGCGGGCTTAAAGAAAAGCACTTAGTTTCTTAAATTACTACAAAAAGTCATTTATGAAATGAAAATTCTTGCAAACACTAAGTGCACTCAAGAACACTTGAAGTACTTGACAATCATTCTGAAGCTCTTTATTAAAACTCTAAAGCTCACTAAATCCAGAACTCTCCGATGAAAACAAAAAAAGACATTTTGAAGTATTCGTGGAGGTCAGCGGGATTACTTTAGTCAGTACTTTCCTCTCCTCTCCACTGCATTAATGACTGTACTTAATAAAACTTCATTGCCCATATATTTGTGTAAATTGTTTGATTTTAGCAAAATAATTCGGCTAAAGATCTTTCACAGAATGCATAAAATTTTCTAAGCGTCAGTGTCTTTCATATGAAGATACTAAGTGAAATATGAAGATATTAAGTGAAAAAATATTAGAAATTTATTCTAATGACAGTCTTACACATAGATGATTACAAAATAAAAATATTCATTGTAACTTAGTGTAAAAATAATATTTAAAAAGTATCTAAATGAACCAAATGGAATGCATTGATTATAGTATAGTGCCTTAATGGACAATAATGTAACCATATACAATCATATTTACAGAGGGCTTTAATGACATATCGAAGTGCCTGTAATACAATGTGATATTTTAAGGCTGGGAAATAATATGACCTTAACAGCATCATCTTAACTTTTGTATAAAGTTCATGCTGAGCCTGGGGTAAACAGGCACTCTCATACATTGCCAGTGGCAATCCAAATGTTACAATCTCATACAAGGGAGAATTTGGTAAAATATAACAAAGGCACATACACATTTATCCTTCAACTTAGAAGTCCATCTTCTCAGAATTTACCCTGAAGACACAACTCCAACAATATGAAAATACAAATGACCAAGGTTATTTATTGAAGCATTATTTGTAATCACAAAATATTGAAAACTACCTAGATGTCCAAACTTAGAGAAAGGTTGAATAAACTATGTTACATACACACAAGTGAGTACTATGTAACTGTAAAACAGAATGAGAAAGACCTCTATGTACTAATATAGAGTGAATTCCAGGATGATAATATTAATTTTAAAAGAAAAATTAGTATTAATTTTTATTGTGCATAGATCATGGTGCAGTGGGGGCCTCTCTGCTCCACACACAGGCAGATCTCCAGGCATTCAGAGCATCCACTCACATGGACCAGCAAGCTGAGGTGCCCCACCCTTCCTGTGCAGAGATCCTGGTGCAGGGATGCCTCTCCACTTCATGGCCAGGCAGATCTCCAGGAACACGGAGCACTAAGTCTCCTGGATTAGAAATTTAGGCCACCTCTTCCCCCCATGCAGATAACTTGTAGTTGAGGAAGTTTCCCACCTCCATGCCTATGCACACGTCTAGGTGCTTGGTGGGTACCCACTGGATTCCTCCAAAGCACTGGAGCTTGTGCCTGCCACTGGGGGATGTGTAGATGGGCTTGACTGTTCTGGACCTGCCCATCTTGACCCTGTACCTCTGGGGTTGAGCAGGGAGCTCAGCCCACTGTGCCCTCCACAAATAAGCCCATTGCCTGAGGCAACAGAAAGCTTCTTCCAGTAAAGAAGGATCAAGTATGCACCCAGTCATATTGGCTGCAGTAGTATCTTACCCATATGTGTCATCTACTGGCTTGCGGGTTAAACTGCATAGTCCAATATAAAACTGGCCAAAAGAAGTGCATAGGACTGCAGAAGCAAAGCCAAAAGACCCTAGTCAGTACCTTATAAAGTCACATCCCCTAGGGATGGGAGTAAAAGAAAAGGGAAAGAAAAAAATAAAAGCAATAATATTATAAGGAAAAAAAGAAAGAAATCCTATCAGCATGAAAATATTTACAAAAATTAGAATTGCCAGGATCTCCAGATGAGAAGGAACCAGTGCAAGAATTCTGTCACCATGAACAATCTGAATGTAGTGACACCAAATGATTATACTAGCTGTCCAGCAGTGGTCACAAACAAAAATGGAAACTCAGAAAAGACAGATAGATGCTTTAAATCGAGATTATAAGAAAACTCAATGAGATCCAACACAAGGTTGAAAATCAACACAAATAAGCTTCCAAATCAATTCAGAAAATGAAGGAAAAGGTAAACATCTTAAGAAGAAATTAATCAGAGCTTCTGGAGTAGCAAAACTTTAAAGTACAATTGAAAGTTTTATCAATAGACTGAACTAAGTAGAAGAAAGAACTCCAGAGCTTCAAGATTGCTTTTTTAAACTAACCCAGTCATACAAAAATAAAAAAGGATTCTAAAAGATAAAGTCTTTGAGAAATTTAGGATTATGTAAAATGTCCAAATCTACAAATTATTGGCATTCCTGAGAGAGAAAGAGGAAAAGGAAACAACCAGGAAAACATATGTAAGAGACTAATTCAAGAGAATTTCCCTAATCTTGCTAGAGAGGTAGATATCCAGATATATGAACTTCAGAGAACACCTGAAAGACACTCATCAGATGAGTGTCTGACTGCTGATCAAAAACTTTATCAGCTGGGAGAGATTAGGGCCTATTTTTAGCATTCTTAAAGAAAGGAAATTCCAACCAATAATTTCATATCCTGCCAAACTAGGCCTCATAATTGCAGAAGAAATAAAATATTTTCCAGACAAGCAAGCACTATGGGAATTTGTTATTACTAGACCAGAATTACAAGAGATTCTTAAGGGAATTCTAAACATCAAAACAACAGAATGATACCTGCTACCACAAAAGATCACTAAAGTACATAGCCCAAAGACTCTATAAAGCAAACACAAAATAGAAACTACAAAGAGACCAGCTTACAACTTCACAATAGGATCACAACCTCACATATCAGTATTAACCTAGAATGTAAATGGCCTAAATGCCCACACATAAATGGCACCGAGTTGCAAGTTGGAAAAAAAAAACAACCACAGGCTCAAAGTATAGAATTGGAGAAAAATATATTATGTGAATGGAAAACACAAAAGAGCAGGGGTTATTATTCTTATATTAAGCAGGCTTTAAACAAACAACAGTAAAAAAGGATAAAGAAAGGCATTACATAATGATAAATGTTAAACAAAAAGACCTAACTACCCTAAATATATACACACCCAACACGAGAGCATCTAGATTCGTGAAATAACTTTAAGACCTACAAAAAGAGTTAGACAGCCACACAATAACAGTGGAGGATTTCAATATCCCACTGAAAGCATTAGATGGATCATCAAGGCAGAAAACTAACAAATAAATTGGAGATTTAGATTTGGCCTTTGAAAAATTGGACTTAGTGGACATCTACAGAGCACTCCACCCATCAACCACACAATATACATTATTCTCATTTGCACATGAAACATACTCTAAGATGTACCACATGTTCAACCATAAACCAAGGCTCAATAAATTAAAAAAAATGAAATTATACTAACCATACTTTCAGACCACAATGGATAAAAATAGAAATCAACTCCCAGAAGATCTCTCAATTCCACACAATTACATGGAAATTAAACAACTTACTATTGAATGACTTTTAGGTAAACAATAAAATTAATTTTTTATTAATAAAAAATAATATAATTTTTTGAAATGAATGAAAACAGAGATGCAACACATCAAAATCTTTCACATATAACAAAATCCGTGTTAAGAGGAAAATGTATTGTGCTAACTGCCGATCTCAAAAAACTAAAAATATCTGAAATTAACTAACATCACACCTAGAGGAACTAAAAAAACAAAAAACAAGAACAAAAATCCATATAAAGAATCGACAAAACTAAGTTCGTCCTTTGAAAGGATAAATGAGATCGATAGGCTGCTAGCTAGATTAACAAAGGAAAAAAAGAAAGATCCAAATGAGCACAATCAGAAAAGAAAAAGGTAATGTTACATCTGATCCCACAGAAATACAAAAGATTCTCACAAACTTTGGACCCAAAGTAGACAATTTAGAGAAAACTGATTAAATATTTAATCCATTTTGGTATGTGTACATTGTGAAACATCTAAATCAAGCTAATTAACGTATCTATTAACTCACATACTTAACATTTTTTATGGTGAGAACACTTAAAATCTACTCTCTTAGCTATTTTCAAGTATACAATGCATTGTTATTAACCAGTCACCATGTTGTATAATGGATCTCTTGAAGTTATCTCTCATATCTAAGTGAAATTTTGTATCCTTTGACTAACATCATCCCAATGCCTCTCCTCCCTAATTGCTGCCAGTTCCTGGTGACCACCATTCTACTCTTTGCTTCCATGAGTTTGACTTTTTAGATTCCACATGTAAGTCACATACATTGTTTATCTTTCTGTGCCTAGGTATTTTACTTAACATAATGTCCCCCAGGTTCATCGATGTTTTACAAATGACAGCATCTCCTCCTTTTTAAACTAGGTATATTTTTTGCACTTTTATACTTCCCTGTATTTAATACAGTTTATCTAATGAGACAAGCTAAATTTTAAAAATAAATGTATGTTTGTATTTAAAATAAATTCATGTTTGTGTTTGATACATATTTCATTCTGTAGATGGTAATAATGTGTGACATTTCAGATTCTTCTCAGTGAGGTGTGCTGTAATGCAAAAAATGTAACTCAACTAAATGATTTGCTTTCTTTTCCTGATTATTCTGCTAACTGCCTATATTTTGTGAGTCATTTGACCTCTTTGAAGTGAGTTTCTTTATCTGTAAAATGAAGCATGTTGATCTACCTTACCTCAAAATTTCCATGATTCCTCTGATACCAAATTAAACATTATGTGTGACTCTTCTTAACTGGATAGCTTCACAATATTGGTAATACATTTTCAAAGTTAAAACCCTCTGTACATTGCAGTTATTACATGTTTTTCCTAAAGCCCATAACACAAATACCTGAAGCCTAATAGACAGTCTTTCAAATCTTTGACAGAAAGTGTAACTTGTAATCACTTTTAGATTTTGCTGTATTAAAGGTTCTCCTGAAATTTGCTTATTGAAAGAAAAAGCCTTTTTTATGGTATTTTACCTGAATGTTGAAAATATTGTAAGCTTGTGTTAAAGACAATAGTAACTTTCACATGCATAATCACATTAACAACCTCTTTTTTTTTTTCCCCAGTGAAAGCATCATTGGTTGTAAAAGTTATATATCTGCTTTTTCTTTATTGAGTGAAATTGGCTTTTGACTCCTCTGATTACATGATAATTAAATTGGACATCTGGTTCTAAGTGATACGTTTTCTTTGCTTTTTCATTTGTTTACTGTTGTTTGCATTACTGAAAAATGCATTAAAACTGAATGCTGATGAAAAAAGCAGAATTCTGTCAGATGGAGAGAACAAGCTTTCTCATTATAGATATCATTTAACTTTGAATCTTTCAAGTGTAGATTTTTCTATTTGTCTATAGTTATTTCCCCAAGACATGTTTTTCTTCTTCAAATCAGATAACACCTTTCAGGAGGTAGAAAATGATGAGGGGATGCTTATTTTTTCTTCTCTTTGTCATTTACCTTAGGTGGCTACACTGATGCCACAAAATAATAGGGGTAAGTTCTAAATTGAATCTAGCAGAATTTTATGTTCTATTAAGTAGGATTTTAGTTGGACCTTTGGTGATTTCATAGAGAACTAAATGAGTTTAGAGAGTTATAGATATTGGTTGTATAAAAGTCTCTATCTGTATATAGAAAATAAGCCTTTTAGCCAGAATTCTGAAATGCAAATAAAATGTAGACTTTTAAATACATACACACACACACACACACACACACACATACACACAACACAATTATTTAAGGAACCAGGAAGGATATAGTTCTGTATTTTTTGTTATATTTTCACAATATTCATATATAAGACTCTGGAATCTCATTTAAATAACAGGAAGTGACTTAATAAGCCTGACTTCTAATAACAATACGTTTTGGGAAATGTACACCCAACTGTGATTTTGCCTTCAACAATTTACAAATGACTTTAATATGCCTGAGAGTGCTGTTCTCTAACGGCAGCGTGTAAAGGTATTGTTCAGCGTAAGAAAACGGAAGCAGCTGGTACTATTGTGCGTGATTCAGATCACAAAAAAAAAAAAAAGTGTATATCCTGTTTCCACCATGTCCAGAAAATCTCTCTTAAACCTCAAAAAATTAGGAATCAAATTATTTTTAAGGCTTTTGTTTATCCTGTATTGTAATGAAATACAATACTTAGGACTCTGAAATTTATTTCACTTCTGGAGAGTCCTGCAATTTGGGAAAATTAGTGAGAAAGTGCTATTGAGATGAAAACAAAACAACATAGCAATGATTTAAGCTATAAATAGTCATGGTTTTCTTACCTTTTAGTGAAACACAGATGTCACATTTGGAACAAGACTTCTGCGGTAATGTGTTTGAAAATAAACACCAACAGTTTTCATTATTGAATCTAATTTACCTGCTATTGATTAGTAATGCTTAGCATTTTGAGAGCTTAGAAGAAAACATGGGAGGAGGCAATCATCCCATCACTGTTACTTCACAGACAGCAAGGAAAATTACTTGAATTAAAGTCTATGCCCAAGTTCATTCTCAGGCCTCCTAATAGATTTCTTACTGAGGACTTTCAATTCAGCTAAGGAAGCAAAATGATGTTTGTTAAGCATTGACTCTTAAAAGCCAGAAAATCCAAAGGAGATGCTGACAATTGGTGATTTATTGAAGGAAGGTGTTGATATTTTAGCTTTGGTTCTTGACAGAGTCCAATACGTAGCTGCAGCTTGACTGTTGTCTATGCTCTGAATTAAAACAGGATAAAGCTGCTGGCTTATTATTTGTAGGTGAGAAATTTGGCAGAGAGGTTAAAGAAACAAAAGTAAGTACTGGGAACAAAGACTCTCTGAGGAAGATTACATAAAATGGAGTTACTCTATCCTAACCGCACATTTAGAATAATCTGGAGCATTGTTAATAATGCATAGACCTCAATACAGACAAGCAAAATTCATATAACCAACAATGGTCATGGGCATGTGCAGGCATGGTTGAGAACCACTGATTTAAATGACCATCACTATTTTTCTAGCATGCACCTATAATGGGGAAATTTTAGATTGAAAATATTTAATTAGTTTAAAAAGATTTTTCTTTACCAAAGAGGAATTGCGCAGTTTGAGGGTATTTATTTAATAAACCATAATATGTGAAAACATATTTTAAATAAGATAATCCTGGTTCACACCTGATAGAAGCTCAACAAAAGTTAGTCTCTGTTTTTTTAGTACATCTATGTATTTATATACTCATGCAGGCACAAACACACATACATATATAGGAGTTACATGACATTAAATAGTGTGATTTCTTTTCATAGAAATACAGAATTAACCTCATACAGAATTAACCTCACTTATTATTATTATTTGAATGGCAACAAATTGTTTTCCCACAACAACAAAAAGATTTTATTTGAGTTTTAGCATTACTTTCTGAGGTGTTATTACTTGTGGCTATAAAAGGAGCAAGACATCTGTACCAGTAAAAATGATTTGGTTGCAAGTAACAGAAAATTTTAACAAAGATAACACTTATTGGCTCAATTTTCTGAAAATTCCAAACATGTTTGTGTTGTAGGTTGGTGTACATGTAGATGGCTTCAAGTTAGAATTGGTTCAGCAAAGTAAAAGTGTCACCAAAACTTACTTTTTATTTTCATAGAGTAACTCTTTTTTGCCTTTCATAGAGTTAACCTATTCCTGAGGCTTGCTCCCCTAGCTCTTTTAAGATGGCTGCTAACAGAACCTGTGACACGGGCTGCCTAATTTTCCTTCAGTGAGCAAGTGAGAGCATCTCCTCTTCCAACCATAAAACAGTGCTAAGCAACATTTTTATTTATTTATTTATTTATTTATTTTGAGATGGAGTCTCGCTCTGTCACCCAGACTGAAGTGCACTGGTGCCATCTTGCCTCACTGCAACCTTGGCCTAGCTGGGACTACAGGCATGTGCCACCACGCCCGGCTAACTTTTTGTATTTTTGGTAGAGACGGGGTTTCACCATGTTAGCCAGGATGGTCTCGATCTCCTGACCTCATGATCCACCTGCCTCAGCCTCCCAAAGTGCTGGGATCACAGGCGTGAGCCACCGCATCCAGTCCAACTCATTCACATCACATGCTCATTCTTAACCACACATTGGCCTAAGGGGAATGGAATTATGTTGACTGGTTTGGGTGGACCCAAATCTGGAGCAAAGAGGTAGGATAACATGGTTGTCTTGTATACTTGTGTGTATGTGTGATGTGCTTGTGTGTGTGTGTGTGTGTGTGTGTGTGTATGATGGTAAGTGGGTAGATTCCACAGTAAGCAACCATCAATGACTACTATGCTGATCAAAATAACATATTTTAAACAACTAGATCAATGGAGAGTTAATAAATTAGAATTAATGAACATATCTGAATATTTTTATTATCCACCATAGAAAAGTATGTATGGTTAAGTTATTAGTTGTGGTTCAGATGCAACAAACATTTCCCCTTTTGGATTCATGGAGGGTAAAAAGTATCCTGCACAACACTATTTTATATACATTTATAAATTCATATCATCTATTATTTTGAATAATTTAAAAACAGTTTTGCCATTGTAACATTCCTTGTTATATTCAAATATGTCACTGAAGATAATACATATAGTTCAGAGGGTCTTAAATGTTCTCAAAGCAAAATGACCTTAGTGTTTCAGTAAAATTTTATGTGGGGCCCCCAGACCAAAATTCGTATGTTATAGTTTTGTTTATTGAGTTATGCCCTGACAACTCAATAGGCGTTTTTCACTAATTTAGTAGTCATTTGGGAAAAAAATGTAATACACATAGATTAAAAGAAAAACAGAACTTTTATTTCTTTTTTAACTAGCCACAAGATGCATGCACCTGTCGAGCACTGTACACACTCTCAAACCTTGGAATCAGTTTGTAGACGATCACTCTCATTTCTTGTACTGTATTTTTTTTTTTTTTTTTTTTTTTTTGAGACGGAGTCTTGCTCTGTCGCCCAGGCTGGAGTGCAGTGGCGCAATCTCAGCTCACTGCAAGCTCCGCCTCCCGGGTTCACGCCATTCTCCTGCCTCAGCCTCCCGAGTAGCTGGGACTACAGGCGCCCGCCGCCTCGCCCGGCTAGTTTTTTGTATTTTTTTTTTAGTAGAGACGGGGTTTCACCGTGTTAGCCAGGATGGCCTCGATCTCCGGACCTCGTGATCCACCCGTCTCGGCCTCCCAAAGTGCTGGGATTACAGGCTTGAGCCACCGCGCCCGGCCCTCTTGTACTGTATTGATTTTAGTGCAGTACTTTCTTTTTATCCTGGAAATTGCTAAAACCTAGTTTCACAAAGATACAATGTGATCAAAAAGGAATTTCATGTGATCTAATGATGAGACTGGGAACTACCTTTCCTAGTAGTTTATACTGTGCCTGATGGATATTAGTAGATTCCTTTCGAATTTGTTTTTCAGTTTTCATAGATTCCTAAAGTACAAGTGCCATTTTGCTACATGTATAAATTGTATAGTAGCAAAGTCTGGGCTTTTACTGTAGTCATCACCTGGATAGTAAACATTGTACCCACTAAGTAATTTTTCACCCCACACACCACCCCCCTCAACTTCTCACCCTCCCAAATCTCCATTGCCTATCATTCAAGTCTCTATGTCCATGTACAGACATCATTTGACTTCCACTTATGAGTAAGAACAGGCAGTATTTGACTTTTTGAGTTATATCACATCAGATAATGTCCTCCGGTTCCATCCATGTTGCTGCAAAAGACATGATTTCATTATTTTTTTAATGGCTCAGTAGTATTTATTTGTGTATACATACCACATTTTCTTCATCCAATTATCCATCAGTGGGCACTTAGGTTGATTTCATATTTCTGATATTGTGAATAGTGCTGTAATAAACATACAGGTGCAGGAATCTTTTCGATATAATGATGTTTTTTTCCTTTGAGTACATACTCAGTAGTGGGATTGCTGAATTGAATGATAGATCTATTTTTAGTTCTTTGGGAAATCTCCATACTGTTTTCCATAGAGGTTATAGTAATTGCATTCCCACTAACAGTGTATATAAGTGCTCTGATTTCTGCACATCCTCACCAACATCTGTTATTTTTGCCTTTTAATAGCCATTCTGATTGTGTAAGATGGAGTCTCATTGTGGTTTTGATTTGCATTTCTCTGATGATGAGTGATGCTGAGCATTTTGTTTTCATATGCTTCTTGGCCATTTGTACATCTTCTTTTGCAAAATGCTTGTTCATGTCCTTTGTTTGCTTTTTAATGGGGTTATTTGTAGATATTTTGTCGAGTTGTTTGAGTACCTTTTAGAGTCTGGATATTAGTCCTTTGTTGGATGCATAATTTACAAATATTTTCTCCAATTGTGTAGATTATCTGTTCACTCTATTGATTACTTCTTTCATTGTGCCCATGACCAACACCACACTGAATGGGGAAATCTGAAAGCATTCCCGCAAAATTTGGAACAGGTCAAGGATGCAAACTCTCACCACTCGCATTCAACATAGTACTGGAAGTGTTAGCCAGAGTAATCAGGCAAGAGAAAGAAAGAAAAGGCATCCAAATGAGAAAACAGGAAGTCAAATTATCCCTCTTTGTTGACAATATAATTTTATGTCTAGAAATCCCTAAATACACCTCCAAAAGACTCCTAGATTTGATAAATGAATTCAATAAAGTCTCAGTATACAAAATCAACATATAAAAATCAATAGCATTTCTATACACCAGTAATGATCAAGCAGAGAACCAAATCAAGAAGTCAATCTGTTTTGAAATTTTAAAACAGTTTTTAGTGTCACACAGTGCCTTGATACACAGTTTAGGAACTGTAGTTATAGTTGTAGGAAGACACAAAGCAAGAGTCAGAATTGGAAAGGCAGGCTTCCAATTACAAAATATCAAGAGATAACAACTAGTATTAAAAAACAAAAGGGAATCATCATGTACATTTTTCAAGTATCTTCTTGAAAAGTTACATATCTGATTTGTATAACAACATTTTTTGCCTTTACACATTTTTTCCAAAACACATTAATTTAAAACGTGCATCATATTCTATAAACTGGTCTTTGGAGTTTTTAAAACCATCTATTACTTCTATAAGTATTTCCTACTCAAGATTACTGTGGAATTACAAAATCAGTCTAATGAAAAATGGGAAGAGGACAGTTCAGGAAGAGATACAACCTGATATTTTTATAGACTGCAAATTTTACTACATTTCTACCTAAAAAATGGTACCAGTACCAAATGGCAATAATTCCTGGGACCACTGAATATTCTGAGCTAACTCATTGGCCTTATTGACTTATTTCACATCTATGACTAGGGAAACAATACGTCATTGTAATTTTTCCCTTCTGAATTTCCTCTTACAATGGCTGATTGTTTAAGAACTAGGACAGATAAGTGCCACTTTTTCTCTTCTAAATAATGACCAAAAAAAGCCCATAGGCTAATGTATCACAGTAAGATATTAGAAGGAGAAAAATCGATTGTCAGTAAGACACTTTGTAATAAATCTTACAACAGTGACCTTGTTTGGCAGGTATATACTGTATAAAGAAGAGAAGCCAATCAAAACTGCATGAATGATTAATATATTTCATACAAAGCCCGATGATATCTTTAGAATATATTTGCTAAGGTGATGCAGTCATAAGAAGGCAAACAAATGTCAGAGCTCAAGTAAGGAGTTTCAGAAGGAGTTCTTAAGAGAGACATATGCAGTTAATTTCTTAGTTTCTGTTGACTGTACAAATTGAAGTACTGATATCAGAATACATGTTGTAAGGAAAAAAATGACATTCAGATTGCAGTTTAAAGTTATGAAAACTAGGGGACTACATAGTAGATTTGATTACTGAAAAGTCTTATAAGAGGATTATGCATTTTGTTCTGTTGATATTAGGCTTAATAACATGATTTTCCTTGGCCAAACAATGTGTGCCATTTTGTAGCACAGATTTTAAGAGTGAATGTGTTGTTCACCACATCATTTTTTTTTTCTTCCTGCCTCAATGTATATATAGCAGAGTGTCAACTGCTGGGTATGTGGAATGACTGAGACCCTGAGATATTTAGAATGTTTGTCACTGCAGCATAGCACAACCCATCCTGACTGATGCAACTTATTGGGCATTAATATTAGTATAAACTGAATTTAGGGAAATTGAAGAAGAAGGAAAAGAAACAATTGCTTTCAAAATGGGCATATCAAGGTTTTGGGGGCAGGTAAAAGAATCAGGCTCTAGAAATGGAGAAAGAAGAAAATAAAGCTTTGGAAATAGCTCCACTGTTGGAATCCATGCCTTGAGACTATAGTGAATGATCACAGCTCTCAAGATCATCCTGGAAGAATCACTGCCATATATTTTCTCTGAGCTCAAAGGGTTTCAGCTACTTTCTTATGGTCTCACAACTAGTAAGTCCAGATTGAAAACACATTGCTTTCAATTCTATTACACTGTCATCTCTAAACACAGAACATGAGCACCTAAGTGTGGCAACTGCTCAGAACTCCATTGGAGAGAGAACCTGATATGGGGAGTGCAGTTAGCTAACAGCCTCCAGCTGCAGTGCCTTTAAGATTTGGGATTCAGTATAGGCATTTGAGCCAAGAATACCCTTTCCCCAGGAAGTCCCCAGTCAATAACTGAGCATGGAAAAGGAATTTGGGTCTGGCCATTTCTTCCCAATGCAGTGTCTACTATGGGCAATCTTTATGCTAGGGCTCTCCATTCTATTGCCAAGACTTTCTCAGAGCTGCACTGTGCTCTGAGGCTCTTCCTTCCTATCCTCTCTTCCTACGTTCCCTCCTCTCCATTCACAGAAGGGGTCAGAACAACATTATTGTCATTGGCCAATGAGCAGAATGGAGGGCATCAGAGGATGAAAAGTTACAAAGAGGAAACATCAAGGGTAGGGTCATTTTTGCTAAACCAACTTAACAGGATTCTTGCTGAAGTCAGGCCAGGGTAATTGGTTATCAAGGCATTCTTACTACACTGCCTTAGCAGGATTCTTGCTAAACCTGGGCTAGGCAGGCCAAAGACAGGGCCTAGTTGAAAAGAGGGCTCGGAGAAGGCTGTCTAAAGTTTGGCCAAGGAGGCAGTCTTTGTCACGCCCCAATAAATCTCTTATACTCCTTATTCCATCTTGGCATCTACTTTGTGAGCCCTTGAACTGACACACTTAGATGAACTGGAAAGTTTGATCAACACCATGTAGAGTGGCAAACTGTGTACACCTTTATGCCAATATTATTATGGCTTGAAGAATAACTTTTCTCCTGCTTAAAATAAAAATGGTTGAAGATTCGAGTTCTGGTAAAGTGCTGCCATCTATGGGCGATTTCCCTTTTGTTAAGCACTGAAGGTAGGCATTCCTACAGATTGTCTTATTTAATGCTCATACAACATTGCAAGTTAGATTATTGATTATATTTATTTTATACATAAGGAAACTAAAGCTGAAGTGAAATGAATTGTATGAGATGATCCTTCTAATAAATAGCAGAGACAAAATTCAGAGCCAGATCTTATTTATTTATTTATTTATTTATTTTGAGACAGAGTCTCACTCTGCCACCCAGGCTGAAGTGCAGTGGCGCAGTCTCGGCTCACTGCAACCCCCGCCTCCTAGGTTCAAGCAATTCTCCTGCCTCAGCCTCCTGAGTAGCTGGGATTACAGGTGCGTGCCACCACGCCCAGCTAATTTTTGTATTTTTAGTAGACGTGGTTTCACCATGTTGGTCAGACTGGTCTCGAACTCCTGACCTCATGATCCCTCTGCCTCAGCCTCCCAAAGTGCTGGGATTATGGCATGAGCCACCATGCCTGGAGAGATCTGTCATATTCTAAACTGTCACTGTGTACTCACGGTCAAACTCCTGGCTGATAAACTACTGTTATGTAGTTTTGTTGTGTGTTGGGAAAGAGGTGTAATATTTGGAGTTTCATTTGTTGTAGGAAGAAGGTGAAGGACATAAGAGACTTTGTATTAAATTGTGAATACAACATTTTATGCACACTTTTCCCATGGTTATGCCAAGCCCCTGGGGAGTAAAACTCGTTTGGCTCAAATGGATGGTTTCAATTTGTGTGTACATCTCTTTGGATAAGGAGTTCCATGGCTAAAGGAAATCTGAGAACTGTAGAATAGAATAGAAAACAGAAAAAAAATAATTTGTTCTAAATTCAACTTATATTCAGAATATTAATTTTATCTCTTCTGAAAACATAAGAATCTGAGAAAGTTTGGTCATGGACCCCGATTGTGACTCAGCTCTCTAGACTACTTCAGGAACTGCTTGTGCCAAATACCATTCCTACTTATGTACCTTCTCCTTTGTAGTACCTGTTCTAGCCAGCAGTGAACACTGGAGAAAGCTGGTGATTTATTGTGTCATCGAAATTAAATAAGGAAGCAGCAAGTTAAGAGATAATGTCAATAGTCTAAATGGTATTGTTTAGTTTTTTGTTTTTCTCTGAACCCATTGATTCTTCATATGACTTATCCCAGATATGCTGCCTTAGCCTGAGTCATGAATGGATTGATTCTTTATCTTATAAAATGAATATTGAGCTCTGTAGTAGATATTATCATTACTGCGCCACATCCCTCAGATTCCTTTTTACTATGCACATGTGCACCTAAGCGCCCTTTTGGTGTGCTTTTGCGTCTAACAGTCGGCAACTTTGGATCTTTTTCACAACACTGCCCTTGGGCTACTGATGGCTCTTTTGCAGTGCTTGCATGTACACACACACACACAAAACAGCACATACACTACACATACACATACATATAGCTAGAAATGCCTAGGAATTTCCATCCTCTGTTTGATGGGCAGGACATAGAAACCCAGCTTTCTTTTCTTGGGACAAGAAAACTCAGACTTAGCTTTCACTCCAGGGTTACCCTATAGGATCAGACTGAAATCTTATCATCTGTAGGAATTTCCCTGAGATCACATCTTTATTAGAATTCCACCCCTTGCCTATCCTGTTGCCCCTTACCAGTTTCCCCTGGGTCAAGAGCACTTTCTTAATAAATCACTTGCACAGGAATCCTCATCTCAGAAACACTATCTGTTTCTAACCTCAGAAAAGCACCTGCTAAACCTAAGGCACTATGCAAAGCGGTAAATATGACTGTTGCCTTCAAAGAGGTAATTGAGTAATCACAGTAATGTGTGCTATAACACAGCTGATATATATTATGAAATGATATTACTGAGAAGGAAGTGATTATCATTAGCAATTCTATTTACACAAATTAACATTTAAGCACATTCTTTAAGGGTGAATGGATGGGTAGGTATTACCAGGATGAAAAGAAATGAAGAGTGTTTGGAGCAAAAGAAACAGACTCTGCTTTGATAATAGTTTCCCTGGAAACGGGTTTTGTAGATTTCACTTTATTTTGGAGCCAGTGTTTAACAGAGACCTGTGGTAGATGAGCTCCACTATGAACTCTGAGAAGGGAGGGACTCTTTCTGATTTATACTGATTATATCACTACTGTGTAATACAGGGCTTAACACGGATGGTCTTTAAAATATTTTTGGACAAGTGAACCCAGAAACAAATACATTCTGACTTTCCTGTTTTCTGTTATGTTACCCAAGTTTAGCAAGTTTAAATTATATAGAGAATCTGCATATAAGAAAACACTCAATTGTCTAAGATTTTTTTTCTTTTTTAATGTACTAATTCATAAAGGTAACATTTAATCAACTCACTTAATATTTTTAAGTCCCTACTGCATTGCAGGCACTTTGCTGTTTTCTGATTATAAATCCTAGTCATTAGAAACTTAAGATTTATAATTTGGGCAGTAGTACATTCAGCAGCTAATCGTGTGTCTTTGAGCAAGTAATCTATCTCCATGAAAATAAAAACACTGCCTATCTTATAGGGTTCTGTGAAAAGGATATGAAGAAATGCATGAAAAATTCAAATCATAGTGCCTGGCATATAGTAAGTGCTCAATAAGTGTTAGTTGTTACTCATGTTAGTTTTATGATTGTGACTATTTTTTTCTGTTATTCTCTCCTGCACCAGATTTATATAGGTTCTGTGACTTTCTTTGCTGTAGAGTCAGACTTTTATTGTGTTCCATTCTTTTGAAAGATTAAGAAAGATAAATGAGTATAGCATACTATTTACAAAAACCCTGACATCCCCATTAGCTATCGAACACTTAGTTTCCTCATTCGTCTCCAAAAAAATGATTAACTCTACATCTTGGCAGGACAAATTCATATGTAATCAGTTGGCTTCCACCTAGTGAATGACCGTGTAGATTTTCAGTGTAAGCAAAGGAATTGTTGCCTGCAATTTCTCCCCTAGCAAACAAGGAAAAACAAAATGCCTTTGAGATAGGAAAAAACAACATTAAAGGTATTCAGTCAAACACTTAATAAATACTCAGATGTTACATGAGCCATTATAAATCACTTAAGAATGATTAGATGTTTTCAAATTTAAGGTTAGAACATAAGAATTTTGCACATTTGATTCTGTTCTGTAATTCTAAAAAAAATTTCTCAGCTTATTTTATTTGAAATGAGATATTAGTTATGATTTTCCCATTGGTGATTTTTAAAGAACTACAACGTCCCACTTAATATGTTTCAAATATTTTCATATTAAAATGCCTAATTTGATAATAAATGGAAAGCAGAGTCTCATAATAATTATTTATCTAAAACTTTAGTATTAAATACATAAACAGTTATTTATTTTATTTTATTTAGGCTAAGTGATATTTCAGTCACTTGCCAATAACTTCAGTATGATTTTCTGCACATAATAATTGGAGGCAGACACTGGGAATTTTCAAAAGATAATTTGACTATCAAGTTCAGTGAAGTCTGTCATTTCTCATTGCGTGGTTAAGTGAAACCTGCTTAAATACTTGACCATGCTTCTTGACACCTATACTTCAGATATAAAAAAGGCATCAAAAATGGTTATTAAATGTGAGGCTTTAAGTTTGTCTCAACTCATTCCTTTGTATTTAAAGTTTTAATTATAACATTAAAAAATCAGGTTCTGTGTAATCTCAGCACTTTGGGAGGCCACGGCGGGCAGATCACGAGGTCAGGAGATGGAGACCATCCTAGCTAACATGGTGAAACCCCATCTCTACTAAAAATGCAAAACAAATAGCTCGGCGTGGTGGCGGACGCCTGTAGTCCCAGCTACTTGGGAGACTGAGGCAGGAGAATGGCGTGAACCTGGGAGGCAGAGCTTGCAGTGAGCTGAGATCGCGCTACTACACTCCAGCATGGGCGACAGAGCAAGACCCCGTCTCAAAAAAAAAAAAAAAAAAAAAAAAATCAGGTTTGATATTTGACACTAATTTTATTCATTTCACTTCTTTCAAAATGAAAATGATATACAATGCATACAGCTTTTGTTTAGCACTTCACTATGATCTAGGAAATGGTACTTGTTCTTTAGTATAAGCTTGAAAAATGGCTCTTGTCAGTTTCCAATACTGTTCACACACTGCTTTGAAAATTTTCTTTAAAAATCTTCAAATCAATATTTTTCCATTTGATTCCAGCCAAAATAGCTTTTACCTGCTATTGTGAAAATTACTTCATTTGGCAAGTAGAATAGCTAAATCTGGATCATGAATATGAGAAGTTCATGAATTTCCAATTTATGATGAAAGGCTCTAAAATATTCTTTGTGCATTGAGAAAGCTTCTTAATTCAAAATAATATTTTTAACAAAATTAAAATATCACCAAAATTAGGAATATCTGGGAAAGTGTTATGTGAAAGTATAATGCAATGTTTAGGTAGTTCATTAAATTTTGTCTTCAAGAGCCATCAATTTTTATCACTCACCTGAATAACTTATAATATTAAGCAATCTGATCAATAGCTATTTATTGGATTCAAAATTCTTCTAAGCATTGCACATAGTGCAAAATAAAAGAAGACGTCGATTTTACTTTTAAGAAGCTTAGTTATTATTTGGGGATATATACTGAATGAAAATAATTTTATCAGAGAACAGTTAAATATAAATCTGTACGGCACAACTCTAAGTTTATTAGTTTATAAAAGAGGAAAATCATTAAAGGTTGCCATTTATGGAAAAGTTTCCAGGGGAATCATCGCTCACACTTGGATTTGAAGAATGTCTAGGATGTGAGGACAGAGGAAAAGACTATCACTGAACTGCTTCAATTTGCATCTTAAAGAAAATACTGGCCGGCGCAGTAGCTCACGCCTGTCATCCCAGCACTTTGGGAGGCCGAGGTGGGCAGATTACCTGAGGTCAGGAGTTCGAGACTACCCTGACCAACATGGAGAAACCCCACCTCTACTAAAATTTCAAAAAATTAGCCAGGCATGGTGGCACATGCCTGTAATCCCAGCTACTCAGGAAGCTGAGGCAGGAGAATCGCTTGAACCTGGGAGGCGGAGGTTGCGGTGAACCGAGATTGCATCATTGCACTGCAGCCTGGGTGACAAGAGTGAAATGCCGTCTCAAAAAAAAAAAAAAAAAAAAAGGAAAAGAAAATATCTTTTTTTCGTTTTTAGAGAAAATATTATATTAATTTTTAAAGGGCAATACAAATATTAATAAAAGTATGTATCTTATAAATGTGTTGTAGGCATAGACTTTAAATATTATTAAAAATACAGATAGACAATTTGTGTGTCTTTTTTTATATCTTCAGACTATATTTTAGTAGCTAAATATTCAGTTGTGGAGTCAGACAGATCTTGATGCAAATTCTGGTTCTGCAATTTAACAAATATGTGATTTGAGGCAAATTACAAGTATCAGTTTCCTTATCGATAAAACGGGGATAACAAATGGACACAATTCCATGGGTTTCTTAGTAAAATCTTGGAAAAACTTAGACATGTACCCTGTCCAAAGAACCATAATAAATATTCAACATGTTAATTACTATCATTAACTATCATGTTTTATGTTTGTGTATTCTGCTTTATTTCACAAAGGATTCGGAATGGCAAAAATAATATATAAAATAAAATAATAATATATACATTGAATGATTCCTTTAAGTCAGAGAATTACTTTTTTATTCCTCAAAATTGGTGCTTACAATCTCATGAGCCCACCTTTTCTGCAATAGTCTCTGGGCCTAGAGGAATTGAACAGTTGTTTTTGTTTTTGTTTTTTCAGACATAATTTATGTTTAATACTTATACTCTGTATTCCTAAATTTCTCCTAAAAATAATTGCAGCAAAGGAGGCAAACATCTCTACTGTATGATAAAATTTCAGTGTGCCTGGCAGATTGAAATACTTTACTTATAAACTACCAACATTTTTATCTCAATGAAAGTAGATCTAAACTAAAAATAAGTTATATACTTAAAATACATCTGAATCATTACCCATGGATTGAAAACAGGTACATTTTCAAAGACAAACTAAATTGAGTAAGACAGCTTTGAAGTTTCCACAATACAATTGGAGCACACATGAGTACAAAGCATTTTGTGGAGTTTATTCTTTTTTAATTTCAACTTTTATTTTAGATATAGGGGGTATATGCACAGATTTGTTACATGAAAATATTGCATAATGCTGAGGGTTGGAGTATAAATCCCATCACTCTGGTATTAGGCATAGTTTTTTAATCTACCCCACACCTTCCATCCTCTAGTAGTCCACAGTGTCTATTGCTCCCATATTTATGTCCATGTTACTCATAGTAACAGTACTTAACTCAATGCTTAACTCCCATTTACAAGTGAAAACACGTGGTATTTGGCTTTCTGTTCCTGTGTTAATTTGTTTAGGACTGTGGCCTCTAACTCCATACATATTGCTGCAAAGATCTCAAGGAGAAATAAAAAAAAAAAAACACTGCTGAAAGAAACCAGAAATGACACAAGAAATGGAGAAACATTTCATGCTCATGGATAGGAAAAATCAATATTGTTAAAATGACCATACTTCCCAAAGCAATTTATAGATTTAATGCTATTTCCATCAAATGACCAATGCTATTTTTCACAGAAGTAGAAGAGAAAAGATTCTAAAATTCAAATGGAAGCAGAAAAGAGCCTGAATAGCCAAAGCAATCCTAAGCGAAAAGAACAAAGCTGGTGGCATCACACTGCATGACTTCTAACAATAATATAAAGCCATAGTAACCAAAACAGCTTGGTACTGGTGTACAAAGCCACATAGACCAATGGAACAGAATAGAAAACTCAGAAATAAAGCCATACACCTACAACCATCTGATCTGACAAGCCTGACAAAACAAGCAATGAGTAAACGACTCCCTATTCAATAAATGATGCTGGGATAATTGGCTAGCCATATGCAGAAGATTGAAGCTGGACCCCTACCTTTCACCATATAAAAAAATTAACTCAAAATGGATTGAGGCTGGGCTTGGTGGCTCACGCCTGTAATCTCAGCACTTTGGGAGGCCAAGGTGGGCGGATCACCTGAGGTCAGGAGTTCGAGACCAGCCTGACCAACATGGAGAAACCCTGTCTCTACTAAAAATACAAAAAAAATTAGCCAGGCATGGTGGCACATGCCTGTAATCCCAGCTACTCAGGAGACTGAGGCAGGAGAATTGTTTGAACCCGGGAGGCGGAGGTTGCGGTGAGCCGAGATCGTGCCATTGTACTCCAGCCTGGGCAACAAGAGCAAAACTCCGTCTCAAAAAAAAAAAAAAAAAAATGGATTGAATATTTAATAGTTTGTGAGACTTCAAACTATAAAATTCCTGAAAGACAACCTAGGAAATAATCTTCTCAACATTGGCCACCATCCATATAAGATGTGACTTGTTCCTCCTTGCCTTCCATCACCATTGTGAGGCATCCCCAGCCATGTGAACTGTGAGTCCAATTAAATCTCTTTCTTTTGTAAATTGCCCAGTCTCAGGTATGTCTTTAGCAGCAGCATGAAGACAGACTAATACAGTATATTGGTAACAGTAGAGTGGGGCATTGCTGAAAAGTTACCCAAAAGTGTGGAAGCAACTTTGGAACTGGGCAACAGGCAGAGTTTAAAACAGTTTGGAGGGCTCAGAAGACAGGAAAATGTGGGAAAGTTTGGAACTTCCTAAAGACTTGTTGAATGACTTTGACAAAAATGCTGATAGTGATATGAACAATAAGGTCCAGGTTGAGGTGGTCTCTGGTGGAGATGAGAAACTTGTTTGGAACTGGAGCAAAGGTAATTCTTTTTATGTTTTAGCAAAGAGACTGGCAGCATTTTGCCCCTGCCCTAGAGATTTGTGGAACTTTGAACTTGAGAGAGATAATTTAGGGTATCTGGTGGAAGAAATTTCTAAGGAGCAAAGGATCCAAGAGGTGACTTGGGTACTGTTAAAGACATTCAGTTTTATAAGGGAAGCACAGCATAAAAGTTCAGAAAATTTACAGCCTGCCAATGTGATAGAAAAGAAAATCCCATTTTCTGAGGATAAATTCAAGCCAGCTGCAGAAATTTGCATGAGCAATGAGGAGTCAATGTTAATCCTCAAGACCATGGGGGAAATGTCTCCAGGGCATGGCTGAGGTCTTCACGGTAGCCCCTCCCATTACAGGCCAGGAGGCCTAGGAGGAAAACATGGTTTTGTGGGCCAGGTCCTGGGTCTCTGTGCTTTGTGCAGCCTAGGGACTTGGTACTCTGCATCCCAGCTGCTCCAGACATGGCTGAAAGGGGCCAATGTAGAGTTTGAGCCATGGCTTCAGAGGGTGGAAGCCTCAAGCCATGGTAGCTTCCATGTGGTATAGAGCCTGTGAGTACACAGAAGTCAATAATTGATTTGTGCCTAGATTTCAGAAGATGTATGGAAAGGCCTGGATGCCCATGCATAAGTTTGCTGTAGGGGCGGGGTCCTCATGGAGAACCTCTCCTAAGGCAGTGCAGAAGGGAAATATGGGGTGGAAGTCCCCACACAGCATCCCTACTGGGGCACTACCTAGTGAAGCTGTGAGAAGAGGGCCACCGTCCTCCAGACCCCAGAATGGTAGATCCACTGACAGCTTGCACTGTGTGCCTGGAAAAGCCACAGACACTCAATGCCAGCTGGTGAAGGCAGCCAGGAGGGAAGCTGTATCCTGCAAATCCACAGAGGCAAAGCTGCTCAAGACTATGGGAACCCACCTCTGGAATCAGTGTGACCTGGATGTGCTACACGGAGTCAAAGGAGATCATCTTGGAGCTTTAAGACTTGACTGCCCTGCTGGATTTCAGACTTGCATGGGGCCTGTAGCCCCTTTGCTTTGGCCAATTTCTCCCATTTGGAATGGCTGTATTTACCCAATGCCTGCACTCCATTGTATCTTGGAAATAACTAACTTGCTTTTGATTTTACAGGCTTATAGGTGGAAGGGGCTTCCATTGTCTCAGATGAGACTTTAGACTGTGGACTTTTGAGTTAATGCTTGAAATGAGTTAAGACTTTGGGGGACTGTTGGGAAGGCATGATTGGTTTTGAAATGTGAGGACATGAGGTTTTGGAGGGGCCAGAGGCAGAATGATACTGTTTGGCTCTGTGTCAGCACCCAATTCTCATCTTGTAGCTCCCATAATTCCCACGTGTTATGGGAGGGATCCAGTGGGAGATGACTGAATTACGGGGGCAGGTCTATTCTGTGCTGTTCTCATGATAGTGATGAATGGGTCTCATGAGATCTGATCATTTTAAAAAACCGAAGTTGCCCTGCACAAGCTCCTGTTTTGCCTGCTGCCATCCACGTAAGATGTGACTTGCTCCTCCTTGCCTTCCACCATGATTGTGAGGCCTCCCCAGCCATGTGAACTGTGAGTCCAGTTAAACCTCTCTCTTTCGTAAATTGCCCAGTCTCAGGTATGTCTTTATCAGCAGCATGAAAACAGACTAATACAGCATAAATGTGTGGATTTATTTCTCAGGTCTCTATTCTGTTTCATTGGTGCATATCTCTGATATTGTATCAGTACCACACTGTTTTGATTACTGTAGCCTTATAGTATATTTTGAAATCAGGTAGTGTGGTGCCACATGCTTTGTTCTTGCTCCAGATTGCTTTGGCTTTGAGGGCCTTTCATCACTCTATACAAATTTTAGGATTTCTTTTGTTATTTCTCTGAAAAATGCAATTCAAAATTTGACAGGGTTTCCATTGAATTTGTAGACTTCTTTGGATATTATAGACATGTTAACAATATCAATGCTTCCAATCCAGGAACTGAAGATAGTTACCATTGACTTGTGTCTTCTTTAATTTCATTCATCAATATTTTATAGATTTTATTGCACAGATCTTTCACCTCCTTGGTCAAATTTATACCTATGTATTTTATTATTTTTGATGCCATTATACATGCAATTGCTTTCTTAATTTCCTTTTTGGATAGTTCATTGTTAGTGTGTAGAGACACAACTGACTTTTGCATGCTGCTTTTTTATATGGCAACTTTTCTGAATTAACTTATTACTAATAACAGTTTTTGATGTATATGTTGAAGAGTAGTGGCAATAATGGGCATTCTTGTCTTGTTCTGATCTTAGAGAAAATGCTTTCAGCTTTTATCCATTACATATGATGTTATCTGCAGTCTTGTCATATATGGCCATTTTATGTTTGGGTACATTCTTTATCTACCTAATTTGTTGAGTTGTTTTTAATTATGAAAGGAGGTAAAAGTTTGTTAAACATTTGTGATTTTTACCCTTCATTCTGTTGATGGGATGTATCACGTTTATTGATTTGCATGTCAAACAATTATTGCATCCTATTTGATCATTATGTGTGATACCTTTAGTTTGCTATTGAATTCAGTTTGCTAGTATTTTCTTGAGAATTTTGCATTTCTGTTCATCACATTATCCAACATCAAGCTATACTACAAGGTTGTGGTAACCAAAACAGTTTGGTACTGGTACAAAAATAGACACATAGATCAGTGGAACAGAATAGGGAACATAAAAATTAAGCTGCACACCTACAACCATCTGGTCTTTAACAAAGTTGACAAAAATAAGCAATGGGGAAAGGACTATCTATTTACTAAATTATGCTGGGATATCTGGCTAGCCATAGGCAGAAAAGTAAAACTGTACCCCTCCTTTTCACCATATATAAAAATTAACTCAAAATGGATTTAATATTTAAATGTAAGACTTTAAACTATATGAATACTAGGAGAAAACCTAGGAAACATCATTCTAAACATTGACCTTGGGAAACAATTTATGACTAAGTCCCCAAAAGCAATTGCAACAAAACCAAAAATAGACAAATGGGACCTAATTAGACAACTAAAGAGCCTCTGCATAGCAAAAGAAACTATCAACAGAGTAAACAAACACCCTACAGGATGGGAGGAAATATTTGCAAACTATGCCTCCAATAAAGGACTAATACCAAGAATCTACAAGGAGTTAAACGAATCAATAAGCAAAAAACAAATAACCTCATTCCAAAGTCGATAAAATACGTGAACAGACACTTCTCAAAAGAAGATATACAAGTAGCCAACAAGCATAGGAAAAGATGCTCAGCATCACCAATCATCAGAGAAACGCAAATCAAAACCACAATGAGACACAATCTCACACCAGTCAGAATGGTTTTTATTAAAAAATCAAAAAAATAACAGATGTTGTCAAGGCTGCAGAGAAAAGGGAATGCTTATACACTGTGGGAATGTAAATTAGTCTAACCCCTGTGGAAAGCAGTTGGAGATTTCTCAAACAACTAAAAATATAACTACCATTTGTTGCAGCAATCCCATTACTGGGTATATACTCAAAGGAAAATAAATTGTTGTCAGAAAAATACACATGAACTTGTATATTTATAGCAGCAACATTCACAATAGCAAAGATATGAAAATAACCTAGGTGCCCATCAACAGTGGATTAGGTAAACAAAGTGTGGGACATATACACCATGGAATACTATGCAGCCATAAAAGAATCAAATCATGTTCTTTGCAGAAACACATGTGCAACTGGAGGCTATTATCCTAAGCAAATTAATACTGAAACTGAAAACCAAATAATGCATGTTCTCACTTATAAGTGAGGTACACTTATATGTTAGATACACATGGACATAAAGACAGGAACAATAAACACTGGGGTGCAGAAAGGACGGAAATACGGAGGGGAGCAATGGCTGAAAAACTTCCTATTGGGTACTACGATCACTATCTGAATGACAGGATCAATAGAAGCCCTTAGTGCAGCATCACACAATGCACTTTTGTAACAAACCTGCACATATCCCCACTGAATCTAAAATAAAAATAAAAGTAAAAAATAAATCCCGCCATTTGTAAGATGCTGAATCAAGATAAGAATAGTTATTTTTCTTGACCGTAGTTCCTTCATATGCTGTTTTCACAGCTGGGGTGGTTGAATGAAATGAAATTTTTGGTATGCAACCATGCAGTAGAATTGGATCTAATATTTCAGATTCACCTGGGTACACAATATTTTAGGACTTTCTTCAAGGATCCTTCATTCATTTGCAGAAATCTATTTCTTAAGAGCTGGTAAGGTTTTTCACTCATTGCCTGACAATATTCTATAGAGTCATCCTCTTAAAGAAATGCACATCTGCATAGCAGTTGATGCTTATTGCCCACATAATATGCATAAGAAAACGTGTATAATATGCATAAGGACATGTTATGTAAAATATTGCTGCTTCCTCCACCTGGAATGTTCTTCCCCAAGCTAAGTGTGTTCTCTCTCATCATCACTTGGGTCTCTACCCCCATGTTACCTTCTGAGAGAGGCCTTTGCTGAATTCCTTATCAAAAATAGTCAACTCTCTCCATGTTCCCTTAGCCAAGCATTCTGTCTTTTCACCATGATTAGTTTTCTTTATACCATCTGTCACTTGCAAAAAGGGTATTATTTATTTATTTTCTAATTAATTATTATAAGTCTCTTTTCCTAGAATGACAGCTCCATGAGGATGAAACTTTTGTCTTATTTTATGGCTATGTTTCCAGCACTTAGAATCCTTAGAAACTGCCCAGGATTATCTGAATGTCTCTCTTAGAACAATGCCTGGTACATAGTAGCAATTCAGTAAAAACATACTTATTGAAAGAATACTAATATTTCACTTGTGTTCACTATAGCATTCATCACAATTGTAATTAAAAATAATTATGTCATTAGTTGTATATACCTTTATCCACTCTCCCACTGGAATGTAACATCCATGGCACATGAATTGTGCCTTTCTTTTTCATTGCATTTCGGTTAAGTGGAATAAACACCAGAAAAGTTTTGTTGCTTATTCTCATGAAATCTAGTGATGCAGTTTTTCTATGGAAGAACAGCACGACGAAAATAAATAACAATTTAAGAGTTTAAATGAAAGATCAAGGCAACATAAAAGTTAGGAATTTGATAATATGTTAGACACTCATATTTGTTAATGCTAAGCTATTTCTAGTAATATAGGATTAGATGGTAAATAAATATTTAGCATATGTTGTTACAAGTATTACAAGAATGAGATAGTGTGGAAAAGTAAAAAAAAAAAAAATCACTCACATAAGACGCAGAGTTCAAATATTTTAAGGATAATGACTCATAAGGAAATAGTAAAAGTATTAGAAGAGCATGAGCATAGATGCAGCTATGGGTCACCACTGCAGGCAAGTAGTGAGAAAAAAGCCTGGAAGTTAGATTACCAGATGATTAGAAATTTAGTTTTAGAACTTTGGACTTCAACTTCTGTCAATGACTGGTGGGAAAGCAAAAAAGACTTTTAATCATCTTAGTAGAAAAATAAAATTGACATTTTAGTAATAATTATGGAGGCATAGTAATGTGAATATAGTGACAAACTAGAGGAAGGAAAATCAGATAGTAGGCCAGTAGTGATAAAGTAGCAAACACTTCCAATGAAAACTTAAAGGTAAGTAATAGGGTAAAACACACTTTTTTTTCCAATCAATATTGAGTTTCTCCAGTATTTTCTGACACTTATTTCTCAAAGGCAATAGATAATCTGCTGTACTCAGAGCAGGAATCTGTCATTTACTTCTTCTAAGTAGATAACATGTCTAGATATTTCCCAGCTATTATATTCTATAAATTGCCTAGGATTACCTAAATGTCTCTCGTAGGAAATATTATTGGAAATAAAGTTTTTGTTTATGTGCTTGTGGTCATCAATACTTGTTTTAAAAAGCCATGGTGAGTATTGGCCATCTGCATAAGGTTTAAAAATTTTTGTTCCTAACTTTGTAAGGGTGAATTCCCCATCTGATTCATGTGCAAAACTCCAAATAAAGTTATTTGGGATTACACGTGAGGTACTAAGAAAAAAAAATTTATATATAAATAAATAAGCCTATGTACATTTAAGATAACTTATTATCCTCTTTTAAAGAAAAAAACTCCATTGTAGATAATATAACTTAGAAATATCTTGGTTGTCTTCAAAAGAAAAGAAGCGCATAAGCTCTCTCAGAGGAAAAAAAAAGAGCTGCAATAGGAGGTCAAAGGAAAGGGCTTATTGAGATCCATTAAGTTCTTAAAAAGATATTTTTTGGCTACAATTGATGGCACAATATAATATATTTCATTAAAGAGGAGAACAAGAATAAAAATTAACCCAAGCACGCTTCTAATTTCTATTAAAATTGGACCCATGAATCTGAAGATATTACTTAAGTTGTAATTTTTACAGAAATTTTTGAGATTAAATGACGTGACAAACCAGACTAATTCAGCCTGGTTCAGGTATGATATTAAATGCCAATGGAAGAAAAAGATGAGTCACAGCTGGAGGTGGAGTTTGTCATTCCACAGGAAGGACATTGAAATTTAGCCTGAAGTAATGTACTACAATGCCTTATGTTATTACATCGTCACTCTTTTATGGTGTAAATTGGGCTCAAAGGTAAAACATCCCAATGATTGCAATTATTCTGAGTGGCTTTATAAAAATACTCTCTTGGAAGGAGAAGGAAAATGTTCGCACTGATCATTATTGTTACTATATTAAAAGCAGTGTCTTCTTACTAACTGCAAAACTGCAGCTGATCCCACTTGCTTTCAATTATCATTAAAATTATAATAAAATAATTGTAAATAGTGAATTATTTTATTTATTTTTCAAAAATTATAATTAATACTATTGAGGACTAAGTTCTGATTTTTTTATCTTACCCAAATTCCTACCTGAGGGGTCTAGGGAGTCATGCCCTACAAACCATAAATTCTCATCAGATGGGTTTTATTTGACCCTATATATCATGGCTTACTTTTCAGTCTGACTCTGCCACAACGTTATGAGACAAGGAAAAACCATTTAACGCCAAAATATATTTCATTCCCATACCTTGAAATTGCCCTGCAAAGTCTCTTGTGGGAAAAAATCCACATCTTTTAGAAAATCCCCTACCCACTTTGTTTTCCTTCCTTTCTTTCCAGATCCAGGAGATAATGGGCTAGGAGCCAGTCACCCTTGTAGGACCTCTAAGAAACATTTTACAACCTGCCCTCTCTCTGAAGCCTGCTATCTGAGAGTTTCCTCTGCATAATAAAACTTGGTCTCCCAAATCCTTTATCTTAACCTGAACATTCCTTTCCATTGATCCCAGGTCTTCACATAAACTCAACCAATTATCAGCCAGAAAATATATAAATTTACCTATGGCCTGGAAGCTTCCCTGCTTTGAGGTGTCCCGCCTTTCTGAATCAAACCAATGTATTTCTTAAATGTATTTGATTGATATCTCATGGCTCCCTAAAATATATAAAATCAAGCTGTACCCTGACCACTTGGGGCACATGTTCTCAGGAGCTCCTGAGGGCTGTGTCATGGGTCATGGTCACTCATATTTGGCTCAGAATAAATCTTTTCTTTGACTCTTTTGGTCAATACTATCATTGTTATTTTATATATTATTTTAGAGACTTGGGAGAAGGATTTCCTGCTTTATTAATTTATTACAAATTAATGAAACATTACGCCCAAAGGTCATAAAATAGCAAAATTATTTTAAGGAAGGGGAAAATGTCCGAAGAAATCTAATTTACTTTTGGTTTTCATCTGCTTCTTCCTATTGCATTCTGCCATATTTCCCAGTCAGAAACCGGCCCCTCACTGTTATAAACCTTGTCTAAAACTAGTTAAATGGCTTAGTTTAAAACAAATTTATCATCTTAATTCTGAGGAGAAGATGAATGAGCAAGAAACAGTTTTTATATCAATTTTTCTTGATGTCAGGTTAGTATTGCTTTGAGGATTGTGTTTTTAATGCTGACAAACACACACAAATCTTCACATTTATCCCAAGGATCATACTTTTTTAAATAGCTCTATAAATTCTCCAGGCCAGCCTATTTCAATTATACCTTTCAACTTTTGAGTCATTTATTCTGCCTGTGTGGGTAGGTGATTCTATCGAAACCAAGACATTTCTGATTATTCAACAGCATTTTACTTTCCTATTTAGATTACAAATGATAAGTGAGGTTTCATGAATGTGTAACACAGTTTGTAATATCAGAGAAAATTGCAGGGAGCCTTATACAGCTATTCATAAACCTCATGATTCAAGGTGTTACTCTCAAAAGGGGAAAGAAATTTTTGTGGAATGTTGACTGTATTCCCTGTTTGCTCCCAGGATAGCTATATTGTTTTTTTTTCCTACAATAGAATTAGGATGTGGTTTTAGAATGTGCTTATAAAATGTACAAGAAATAAGATTAAGCAAGTTTGGTTAATTAATGCTATGTATTATTTATATAACTCAATCTATACCCATCATCTCTTTCTCTCTCCCTACTCGCCAGAACACAGATATAAAAATCAGATATTTCTGCACAATTGTTTATAGACCTAGAATGTTTTGAAGAAATGGGTTATGGTAAATTACGGTAGAGTATGTTTTTTGTTATCCTTTTTATACTGTGATTTATGGAACTAAATAGATGTCCATTTTTTGTTTATTGACTGTCAGAAAACCTCAGAGGTAAATCTCTGGCCCTCTTTTGACAAGTGTGCTATAGTCAAATAATTATTACAGATTACTTTTAAATTGAGATATTACATCCATACAGTAAAGCAAACAAATCTTAAGTGTACATATTGATTAATTTTTGTTATACTATGTTATTTTTAAATTCACAAATTTACTACCTAAATCAAAATAAAAAATATTCCCAACACCCTAGAATGCTGCCTCCATGTCCTTTTCCTATCAGTATCCCACAAAAGGTGACCACTATTCTGACCACTATAGAATTTGAAATGTTATGACACTTTATACTACATTAATTATTCTTATTGTTGGTTTGACTTATTTTTCTTTACCTACTTCTAAATTGCATTTTTTTGATTTATCTTATTTATAAGTACAAGACGTCTTGAATTCTTAACTTGGGACAAGATAAGTCATAAAATATTCTTATGCCAGGCATGGTGGCTCATGCCTGTAATCACAGCACTTTGGGAGGACGAGGCCTGCGGATCACCTGAGGTCAGGAGTTCGAGACCAGCCTGGCCAACGTGGTAAAATCCTGTCTCTACTAAAAATACAAAAAAAAAATGGCAGGGTCTGGTGGTGTGTGCCTGTAATTTCTCAAGTGAGAGGTGTTTTTTTTTTTCCTTTTAGACATTTCACTACGCCAGGAATGATAAGGATCACTGTTTATATTCCCTGTAAAGTTTTAATTATGAAAAAAGATTTGTGACTTTGGTCTTAAGTTGTAGCCAATCTGGTATGATCAGTAGCAAACTTTGCTTCAGGCCTCCATCTTGTTTTACGTCCTTGGGAGCATAACCTGTAACCACAGGACAATGTTTTGTTTAACTTCTGCAATTTTACAATGGTGGCCAGGTTCAATCTTGGCTTAGGGAATGAGTCCTTTCTGGTTTGATATCTGTGTAACCTTTGCTACTCGTTGATTCTCTCCCCTCCATGAACCGCCTTGGATTTTTCTTTCTCTGAGCCTTTACTAAAGTTTGAAAGCCAGAAATACTGGCTGCTTGGTGTGGCTTAAGTCAGGTAATAGGGGAGTTAAAAGGATATTCTTAAAGAGTGCGCAGCTTAATTAAAAGTGGATATCCAAGTTATAGGTACATTTAGAAGGCTTTTATGTTTTTCTTTACTTGAATATTGTTTTGCTGGAAAAAGGGTTTTTTCTCGGTCAACTGAATTATTATTCTCCATCTTTGTCTTGCCATTCAATGCTCACATGAGAGGACCTAAGATAGCTCTTGGGGGCATGGGACTCCTTGGGAAAAACAGAGAAGGTGCCACTGACCCTGTTCTGGGAAGAAATCTGTTTTCCTAAGGGAACTCCAGGAATTAAAAATGGATAGATTCCTCTAAAAATCTGTTTGTTTTTTTTCCCCACCTATGCCTGTTAATTCAGCCTTAAAAGCTGCATGTTTTCTTAGCCCTGTCTCTTAAAAGGCTCCACTTAGAGACCAACAATCCAATTAGGAGATTGGCAAATGAAAAAATCTTAGGGCTGCTGGGTTTTCTTCTGCCTGTCTATGAAGTTATATATGTGTTGTGTGTGTGATGTCTATAAAAAAAGAGAGCACTAATGAATTGGCTTAAAGAAGGATAAGCACTTGGAACAAGTATTTTTTTTTAAAGGGAAGAAAAAAGCTGTGGTACCTTTTAGTTCACATGACTTTAATGTTTGAGAAATAAAAACAGCCTTAAAGATTATTGGTAAAACGTAGATGTCATCAAAATGTAAATATTTGCCTAGGGTTAAAGGATTGTTTTCAATTAGATAAGATAAAGCTAAAAGTCCAAACAAGTTGTGGAAGGATTGTAAAAATTAATCTTGCAAATGAAATTCCATGTGTGAACATATTAACTAAATTCAAAATGGTATTATATGGTTTTTCTGTAAATTGACCATTGAAATAAAAGCACAACAAGGTACACTTAAGGCACTAGTCTGCTCTTTTTTTTTTTTTTTTTTGAGATGGAGCTCCGCCCTGCCCCCCGGGTGGAGTGCCGTGGCCCGATCTCAGCTCACTGCAAGCTCCGCCTCCTGGGTTTACGCCATTCTCCTGCCTCAGCCTCCCGAGTAGCTGGGACTGCAGGCGCCCGCCACCTCGCCCGGCTAGATTCTAATAATTTTTTTTTTGTATTTTTTAGTAGAGACGGGGTTTCACCATGTTAGCCAGGATGGTCTCGATCTCCTGACCTCATGATCCACCCATCTCGGCCTCCCAAAGTGCTGGGATTACAACTAGTCTGCTCTTTAGCAAAATGTGTAAAGGGTTAAAAAAGGGTTTTGCTTTTTAAAACAATGTCTGAGTCATCATTTTGACAAAATAAATAACTTATGGTCATCTGGAAATCTATTTCATAACATTAAATGTTTTAAACCTCTAACATTTAACAGGCTTCCCAAAATCAAACTTCAGTTTCAAAATTGTCTTTCCTGATGTCTGACTTTTGGATGCTACAGATGGCCCCTGGAGCATCCAGAAGAGAGGCAACCAGATTAGTTAGCATGTTTAGGTACATGGGATTGCCAAAATGATTTTTAATCTTCCTCAGATATCCCTAATATTTTAGGGAATAATATTTATGTATGTTCCAAAATTGTATGGGATTTCTAAAATTATAATGTCTGAGTGTATGCTATCAATTCCAATTAAGATTGTTATGTTAAGTTTTGTAAACCTTGGAGATAACCAAATTTCTTTGTCAATTGTGTTTCTGACTGTAACTACCATGTATATTTTGTTATTCACAAACAATATTTGTCTTGTTTTAATCCTTTTCAAAAGATGGTTTATAATAAACTATAGGACTCTTGACAGGTGCTTTCAAATACAGGTTTCTGATAACTTTGGTGATTGTAACATTGGAATAAAGGAAAACCATACAGGACTCATGAAGATCTGAAATGTTCATGAATCTCCAGCAAAACAAGAGCTAACTAAATGGACTGAACTAATAGAAAACTAAAGTAATATTTTTGACTTTTGCTTGAAATATTGCTAATCTTTGTTTTTCAGTGTCAAGGAAGTTTATTTTGAGCTATTTACAGCCTTTAGTAATTGAGAAAAGTGTGAAAAAAATTGGAGAATGTTTGTTTCTCTCTGCCTGGGGAGAGATAGGGCATACATAGTAAGAGTGGATAGGGGAGATAGGGCATATGTGGGTAAGAGTGGATACTCCTACCTCCTAGGCCCCCTTGTTAACATGAGTGAAAGCTTCTTTAACACCCATGAGTGGCACCCTGTGGTGGTCATTAGCACTCATGGATACAAGAATGGAGGAAAGAAAGAAGAATACCTCACTTTCCCTCCCTCATATACCTCTAGAATTTGGAAACTGTCTGAGTATTCTTAACTTATGGCAATATAGTTATTCGCATTAGTGCAATAAGAATTCTTTTGCAACAGGATACAATTGAAGAAACTGGTTGTTTTACCAGGGCTTGGACTGGAAGAGTATGCTTCCTTTTAAGGAGTCAAGTTCATCTTTCAGAGCTGATTAAAGCCCTTTGGAAAACTGGCCTCATACTTCTGACCACACAGTCCCTGTACAGGATTCCTAACCTGTGGTGAGTAAAGAATGTAACTTTTCAACAAGCCCAGGAACCACATGCTCTTGGAACTTCAAGAAGAGAGGAGTTTACCCAACTAACAGGTATTTGAGGATATAAAACCATGGCTCGGCTCACCTTGAAATGGTTTTATCTGAGATTCCTTGTGGAACAGAGTTCCATCAAAGCCAATCTAAAAGCTGTATGTAAGGCCAGGCACAGTGGCTCACACCTATAATCCCAGCACTTTGGGAGGCCCAGGCAGGTGGATGGCTTAAGGTCAGGAGTTCGAGACCACCCTTACCAACATAGCAAAACCCTGACTCTACTAAAAATACAATAATTAGCTGGGCATGGTGGCACACACCTGTAATCCAAGCTACTTGGGAGACTGAGACAGGAGAATCACTTGAACACGGGAGGTGGAGGTTGCAAACATGCCACTGCACTCCAGCCTGAGCAACAGAGTGAGACTCTGTCTAAAAAAAAAAAAAAAAAAGAACAAACAAATAAAAATAAAAAAGGCATATGTAGAAATCAGTATTCTTGCTGCATTTTATGCAAATAATTAGACCAAGTACAAAACTAAAGTCTGTTTTGCAAACAACGCAGTCTTATAATGATTTGTTTTTAACATAAATAAGGACTAGAGAGAGATAAATTATGTTTCAAAATTTATCATACATTTGTCATTAAATTCTAGACCCATTAGTTGTTTTTAAGTTTTTGCCTACATTTTAAACTAACACTGCTTATTCCTGTAAACCAACCAGTGATCGCAAACTGTAGCTCAGAAGGAACAAGAGGGATGGGTATTGTTAAAAATCTGGATCAATGTTCTAGTTCTGAGCAATTGTCCTGCAAATCCTGCCAGGTAATGGGAAGAAATTGGGTGCCCATCACCCGGAGGTCTCCTTTTTGGGAAAGTAAGACCAATGGAGTTAACCAAAGCCAAACCCCATGCACCCAAATCCTAGCAAGCATAACTATAGCTGCCAGTTATCTGGGAGTGTCACAAGATATCCTTTCCCTTGTTGGAGAAGGACTGAATTCCACAGCTTCACCTCAGCATTTGGCTTATGATAAGGAGTCCATGCAACATCCCTTCCCCACGAGACACATTTTTTCGTCCCAAACTCAGTTCCACGTTTTGGGTCAAAGCCCTGAGAAAGAAAACTGGATCTGAGGGATCCAGAGGAAGATGATAACAAAAGTTAAAAGGCACAGCACAGGTAGGCATGACTAATTCCTGCCAGTTGAGCTAAGCTTCCTGTTTCATGGATAAAGGTCATGCTAGTATTCATGGCATAAATGAGTTCCAGGGAATTCAAAGGCTATTGACAGCAGGGGAGATAGGGCATATGTGGTTAAGAGCAGATAGTCCCATCCCTAAGCCCTGCTGTTAACATGGTTGAAAGCTGCTTTGACATCCATGGGTGGCACCCTGTCATAGTCACCAGAATTCAGGGATATAAGAACGGAGGAAAGAGGAATGCCTAACTTTTCCTCCCTCATGTACCCTGGGTATTTGCTAAGAAGAGAAAGAAACCAGGGATGGCTGCTCCCTATTTCTAGATGAGTAGCCATTCATCTTCAGTCTGTACCCCCTTCAAATGCATACTGAACCCCTGGGACTCCTCTGAAAAGGAAGTCTTTTTTTTTTTTTCTTTTTCCTTCTCTGTCCTCTCTTCACAGCTAGGTAATTGTGTTTTTATACTATGGAACACTCTTCTCAGGTGCATCCTCCAAACTGGGAAGAGTTAATTTCCCAAACCTTAGACTGGTTGGTTTAGGATTGGGCTCAGGGGAAGGGAACTCAGAATGCTGACATGCTGGCAACAGGGTAAAAGGGTTTTTTTTGTTTTTGTTTTTGTTTTCTTTTTCTTTTTCTTTTTATACCAGGCTTTTGGCCCCCCTCTCCCTGTGCAAACAAGTAAACAGCCTCGGGAATTTTTGAGCTGTCCATAATCCTCCCTTATTTGTTTTGATACATGTTTTCTAATAACCCAGTTTTTCTCTTCTTACCTTCAGGCCATCAAACTCCAAATGGCCATGCAACCAGAACCTCAGATGATGGCCCCTTTTGCCGGGGACTCTCAGATAGGCTGCCTTAGACCCTTAGACCCTTAGACCCTGCCTTAGACCCTTAGACCCTTAGATAGTCAGAAGAAGATCTGACTGCCATTTTCCCAAAACAGCACCCCCTGTCATCAGGAGGCAGTTAAGATTGATCTTTGTCCTTATCCTTATCTTTATTCTAACAGCAGATAGATGTACTTCTTTAGAGGGGTGAACGAGACAGCCAAATGCTAAGGCAGATAATAAGGGGTGTCTGGAGAATCTCTGACCTACCCCAGAAGTATTTACATTAGATGTTTTTGTGCAGCTGAGGGAAGCTTGCCAGGGCTTGTCTGGGCATGCCCACAGTGGACTGGAGTGCAACACGCACTTGGGGGATGTGGGTGGAGGAAGTGGGTGGAGAAGTGGGGGGAAGTGGGTGGAGCCACAGGGAATTCACACCCTATGCAGGGGAGGCGCCTGCTTTCTTCAGTCTGTGTGGTGACCTGGAAATCAATCTATGAGGTAGAGGGCCTGTTAGCAGGTCTCCATCTCACCTTGCTGACTTTTTTTTTCTTTTTTTCCTTTTAGCTCAATAAAGTGCTGCTATACTCACCCTTCAATGTGTCTGTGTGCCTAAAGTTTTCTGGTCATGTGACAAGAAGCTAGGTTTTAGCTGTACTAAGGAGCAAAGTTCTACAATACTTCTCCACTACTGGTTTTTAAATAAATAAAGCTGAAATACTAATATAATCTTGTTTTTCAAATTTCAAAAGACAGTCCTTTATCCTCCCCTCATCCTCTTTAAAAGAGAAGTACCAATAGACTCAATCAAAAATGATTCTGTAACCAAGACTGCCCCTGATTAAACAACAAATTATTAACAATAATCCATGTAAGGAATCTCTGCTTCTGACTGAGATGGAGTAAGAGGGGCTGGATTTGTCATTTGTGTGATTCCATTTGCATTGCTATAAGGGAATATCTGATGCTGGGTAATTTATAAACAAAAGAGGCTTATTTGGCTCATGGTTCTGCAGACTGTACCAGAAGCATGGCACCTGCATCCACTTCTGGTGAGAGCCTCTGACTGCTTCTACTAATGACAGAAGGCAATGGAGAGCCAGCATGTGCCAAGATCACACGGCAAGGAAAGAAACAAGAGAAAAACAGAGGCAAGTTGCCAGGTTCTTTTTAACAAAAAGCTCTCACAGGAACTAATAAGAGTTACACACACTTCCAATCACCCCAGGGAGGGTATTAATCTATTCATGAGGAATGTGCCTCATGACTCAAACGCCTCTCATTAGGCTCCGCCTCCAACATTGGAATTAAATTTAAACATAAGCTTTGGAGGAACAAAGATCTAAACTACAGCACCATCCTTTCTGAAATATCCAAAAGGCAAGAAATATATTAGAAATACCCCACAATGAACAATCTCAGAAAGAAGCAAAAAAAAAAAAAAAAAAAAAGAAAAGAAAAGAAAGAAAGAAAGAAAAAGGAATAAGGAAAAGACAGTGTGGAAAAGAGGGACCTAGTTCGAGCCCAAGAGATTCCTTATGTTGAAAACACAGAGATGAACGTCTGGGGAAACCGAAACATCTAGAGTTCATAGGACAAGTTACCTGTAAAGAGAGAGCTAAACAGAGAGAATGCTGGTGATCCACAGTGGAGCCTTCTTGATTTAGCTGAATACTGACAGGTATGTGTGTGAGGAAACTACACAAACAAGGCCTTATGTATAATGTGGCTCTTTTTGCTTCACTCTGGGCCTCAGGAAGATTCTCATAGACTACATCATCTAGTCTTTGCCTTTGGCTTTTGATTAATTTTAAACGGTGGGAGGTACTTCTAGGAAGTGGGGAGAGAGGAGGAAAGAGATACTGATGGGTTTATTCTTTCTGTTTCTTCCCTGCTTCCTTGAGGTTCTGCAGTGGTTGAGTCTCTAGGCCCTTGCTATTTCAAGTGTGATCCTTGAACCAATAGCATCAGGAGCACCTGGGAGTTGTTAAAAATACAGAATACCTGGCTTGCTTCAATCAGAATCTCCATTTAAATAGGATCCCCAGTTGTGCTTCATATTCATACTGAAGGTCACTCTGCGTTCCAAGACTCCAGCTTTCTCCAAGTTAAGGTATTACCTTTTCCTCCTCTTGTGTCTCCAGGCCCTGGGCCCATAATGGCTTTCTGCTGTCACTAGTCCCTTGTTAGATCGTGTAGCTCTGTCAATGTCTCTGTAAATAGATCCTTTTAAAATGTATTTTTTAGTCAAACACTTTTAAGTGTACAATCTGTTTCCTGCCAACACCTCAAATGATACAGTAATATACTATCCATCTTAATATCTATACATCTATGTTGATAGCTATATACATACTCTCTTTATCTTTATAATACTTTTAGCATCCCTACCTCTTCCTGAAATTCAAAACAGCCTTTTTTATGGTTTTTAAAAAATACATAGGATTAGTACTTTTCCCCCAGTTACAACTAAATAATATCAAATGATATGCATCATAATTGCCCAAAAATGAAAATTCAGTTTTGGAGAAAAATTAAGGACTTCTGTGAATCTGGAGAAGAAAGCAAGACAGTACTTCGTGTTTGTATGCTAGTTTGGTAGGCAGCCTCTAAATTGCCCTACACTGATCCCTGCCTGCTAATTTTTACAGTTTTGTAATCTCCTTCTTTTGAAAATGGGCTGAAGTTACTGACTCACTTCTAACAAATAAGAATATGACAGAAGTGATGAAATGTGACTTCTGGGATTAGATTATAAAAAGACGGTGGTTTTTGTCTTGAGCACTCTCGGTTACTCTGTCTTGCATTCCTCACATGGGAGGAAGCTGGCTGCCATGTTGTGAGGGAAGTTCTATAAAGGGGCTTTACCTGGAGAGAAACTGAGACCTACTGGCATGTAGGTAAATGAGCTTGGAAGTGGATCCCCACTGTCCCCATCCCCATCATTGAACACTTCAGACAAGAGACACCAGCCCCAGCCATGAAGCAAAAAAAAATTAACTGCAGTAATAAAAGAAAAACTTCAGCCAAATTAAATATAAAGGAGTTTAATTGAGCAATGAATGATTCTTATATCCGGCAGCCTCCTGAGCCAGAGTAAGCTCTGAGACTCTAGTGCAGCCACGTGGTGGAAGAAGATTTATGGACAGAAAAAGGAAAGTGATGTACAGAAAACAGAAGTGAGGTACAGAAACAGCTGGATTGGTTACAGGTTGGTGTTTGCCTTATCTGAACACAGTTCAAAGAGTTGGCTGCATTTGATTGGCCAAAACTTGGTGATTGGCACAAGTGAAAGCTGCAGTCTGTTTACACCTCCACTTGTTATAGTTCACGATATACAAAGAAACCTTTAGGCAGAACTTAAAATATGTAAGAAGGCAGCTTTAGCCGAAACTTGATTTAACCATTCCCCGATTTTGGTCATCTTCTCAGTTTTGAGAGATTGATAAAAACTTTAGTCATTGATGTCACCCTCACCATCGTAAATGTACTTATTCGGTCTTGAAATCCATTGGGAAACAGTAGAGCAGTGGTTTTTGCAAGGAATGAGTAGAAAGTACTTCTTTATGCTGGAATGTTCTGTTTACAGGAGAAAAACAAAACCTAGTCTGTTTTCTTAAAGTCTTAGTTTGATTATGTCATATTTAGCATGAGTGACTCCATTTTGCTTTGGTCTGGTCTGTTGACGCCTAGTGCATGAACTCAGTCCAAAACAATTGCCTCACATAATTTAGTTTAATAAGACTCCCCGCTTTTGGTCACATTCTCACTTAGGTGAGAGTGTGACCAAAACTTAGAGCCTAGTACCACCCTCAGTTACCATCATTTTGGGATTCTGGTCTCAGCATGTCATTCATAGGTTATGGTGCCCTCATGGCCAGACATTTATTTTGGCTCTTGTCATTTCAGTTGAAGACAAACCACATGATATTCTAGAGATGGCTGCATGCAAATGCTTAAAACTTTTGAGAGAATACAGCATGATGATCAGGAGGATAATACCAAGAGTTTGGGGTATGCTCCTTGCCCAGGGTCCCCATAAACCAAACCACTAGAATTAAATAGATAAAAAATGAGCTACATAAAGAGTCTACTCATTTAACTAAGCAGTCTCTTCATTAATTCCCTGCAACTGAATCTCTATAATCTACATTTGATGTATTTTTCCACAGGGCACAAGTGCCTGCAGCTGCACACATACTTCTATTTAGCCAGTAAGTAAACTAAAGCAATTCCATTATTTGGCATAACTTTCACAAGAGAATTTAAAGTCTGTTGTGTAACCATAGCCTTTACAGTAGAGTCTGCTATAGAGCCTGTCATGAGGGATACCTTTCTAATCATCACCTCTTTTACTCCAAACCGTGGAAAAAGGACCACACAAATGATGTCTTTCTAGAAAAGTCAAGGCCTCCAGGAGATTTTTTTCTTTAGCCCATGATGTAGGTTAAGAGGGGTGAACCAATGTTCTGTTTCTGACTAATTAGAAGGTAAAGTATGTACCATTAAATTTCTTATCTACGTTGGGCCTTCATCTTCCATCTAATAAGGTGTAAGTTTATCCATGTATAAGGCTGGCTGCAAGATCCTTCACAAATAAAAGTATACCCCATGAGTGCACACAACAGATACCCTTTTCACTTCTATTGTCCTTAGAGGCATAGGCAAGGGAAAAATTATTAAAAGGTAAGAGCCTCATGATAGTAGAGAAGTCTTGATCCATGATCTTGGGAAAAGCTGTTCACATCAAGGATGCCAACTTCTTCTGGGGAGAAACTTCCCTGGTTGGCTTTACCTTAAGAGTTCCAATGGGTGTACAGTTCCAAGAGTGTGGAGGGAACCTTCTCGGTTGTGAAATTATAAACTCAAAGTTCAA
This sequence comes from Papio anubis, assembly GCF_008728515.1. Taxonomy (NCBI): domain Eukaryota; kingdom Metazoa; phylum Chordata; class Mammalia; order Primates; family Cercopithecidae; genus Papio; species Papio anubis. The sequence goes on from NC_044996.1 coordinate 110,734,175, forward strand.
GGTCACAAAGTTTTGCTGTAGCGTGGATGGAAAAGGCAGTCTTTCTCCGATGTTCTCAGAAGACACAATCTTCAGGTTCTAGATTGTGAAGAAGTTGATTGTCTTCAGGCATGAAAAGTTTCCTTTACCTGGTGAGAATACCCTGTGGCATAACATATCTACTGTTATAACATCAGCCATCTTGCATGGGAAAGCTTTTGTGCAACTAGAAAACATGCACTGAACGTGACAATTGAATTAAATCTCTCTATAAATGTTTAAATGGCCCATCAGGTAGCCAAATGTAACTAGAGCTTTGATTGTCTTCCCAGGAATATGGGTTTGACAAACCAAAGTTTGGTTATAAACGATTTCAGCAATTTAGAAGTCACTACACCTATATATATTTAATTTGGATCATTTTCTCTTTTTCATGATGAGTCATGGAATGCAGAACCTTTAATACAAAAACGTTAAGGACTCAGGAAGGACAAGGCTGCTGTCCTGGTTTTCCATGAGTCCATGAGTCCATGCTTAACATTGGTGTTATGTCCTCTTGAGTACTTGGTTGTTTCTCCAATTTAGGTCCATAGCACTGATAACTGATGAGTTATCATAGGTAATTTGACTTAGACATTGGAGTTCATTCAAGTTGTATATCTAAACAGTTTCAGTATTGGCTGATTTAGCATGAAAATCTGGCAATTTTTTTTGGTATTCATTTAATTTTTGTTTTACTTGGGTCAGTAGGTTTATAAACCAGTCAGTCTTTTAATTATAGTTCCAGGATTCTTACCCAGTCTAAATGATACGATTCTAAAGTTACCAGAAACCTGTACTCGATGAAGGGGTGGCCTACCCCTCCACACCTGTGGGCGTTTCTCGTTAGGTGAACGAGAGACTTGAGAAAAGAAATGAGAGACAGAGACAAAGTATAGAGAAAGAAAAAGTGGGCCCAGGGGACTGGCGCTCAGCATACAGAGGACCCATGCAGGCACCGGTCTCTGAATTCCCTTAGTATTTATTGATAATTCCCTTAGTATTTATTGATAATTATCTTTACCATCTTAAAGATAAGGGAGTGGCAGGACAATAGGATCATTTTAGGGAGAAAATTAGCAGTAAGACATATGGATAAAGATCTCTGTGACATGAATAAGTTCAAAGGAAAATGCTGTGCCTTGATATGCATACGCAAACATCTCCATAAACCTCTTAGCAGCATTGCGCCAGCAAGTCTCGCCAGCAAGTCCCACCTTATGCCGTAAGGCGGTTTTCTCCTATCTCAGTAAACAGAGCATACAATCGGGTCTCACACAGAGATGTTCCATTGCCCAGGGACCGGCAGGATTTTTAACCAGCAAGCTGCCTTCAGGCACTTGTTTAACAAAGACACATCCTGCACAGCCCAAAATCCATTAAGCCTTGAGTCACCACAGCACATGTCTCTTGCAAGGACAAGGTTGGGGGTAGGGTCACAGATTAACAGCATCTCAAATACAGAACCAAATGGAGTCTCTTATGTCTACTTCTTTCTATATAGACACAGTAACAGGCTGATCTCTCTTTCTTTTCCCCACACTCAAGAGTGCTTTTCAGAGTTCTTTCCATTCTTTCATGAACCTCCTAAAAGACATCATATTATAGAATTCTGAGTGCTTGTGACATTTTTAGCAACTGCATCCGAATTAAGCAATTGACTATGGAAATGACTTTAAACACTCATAAAGACACAATTGACAAGGAAATTTTGTTATTTCTGTGGTCTACAATAACTTAACATAATAACCATAATTATGATTAATAGCATATAATCAGACTATTAGAATTTTTAAAATTCCATAAAATTTTGGAGCATATATTAATATCATTCACTAAAATACAACCCGAAGAAGGTTAAACATTATTTTTTATTTTGGCAATTCTCCCCATGTAACTTAACATGTCAAATAATCCTGTTTACCTCTCGTTTGGATGCTTCAGGAGCCCTCTGTAGTATACCAAAGTTAGAGGTTAGAAGACAGTTTTGAAGCTGAAATTTGATTTGGGGAAGCCTGTCAAATATGTTGAAGGTTTAAAACATTTGATATTATAAAAATATAATTCCAGGTCACCATAAGTTATTCATTTATCCAAAATAATGACTCGAAAATTTTAAAAGGGCAAAAACCTTTACTCATTGATAGAGGGAAGACTTAGCTTTCCAGAAAAATTGTGTCTTGTCTTTTCCTTCTTTTTCCTGTAGTTTATTCAAATGGCAGATAAAAATATTTCATTATCCTTCAATATTACACGAAAATTTTGTTCAAGAAAGCCAAATTTTATGTTTGCATTAGTGTACTACTAAGGTCAACCCCCATTTTTAGTAAAACCTTATATACAAATCTATCCAGTCTTACACAGTTTGACCATAAGGTGAGATTCTCATAAACCTTTTATAACCCTTTATGAATTTTTGTTAAAAAGCAGATCAGTGGTCTAAGAAAATCCTGTTTTGCTTTCACCCCAATGTTCAATTTACAGAAAAATTGAATAATATTCCTTTAATTTTCACTAGATATTTCTTTTACAAGATTAATCTTTCACAAATCTTCCATAACTTGTTCAAATTTTCAGCTTTATCCTTTCTTTTTTTTTTCTTCTTTTTTTTCTTATTATACTTTATGTTCTAGGGTACATGTGAACAACTTGCAGGTTTGTTACATATGTATACATGTGCCATGTTGGTGTGCTGCACCCATGAACTCATCATTTACATTAGGAATATCTTCTAATGCTATCCCTCCCCACCTCCCCCCACCCCACAACAGGCCCTGGTGTGTGATGTTCCCCTTCCTGTGTCCAAGTGATCTCATTGTTCAATTTCCACCTATGAGTGAGAACATGTGGTGTTTGGTTTTCTGTTCTTGCGATAGTTTGCTGAGAATGATGGTTTCCAGCTGCATCCATGTCCCTACAAAAGACACGAACTCATCCTTTTTATGGCTGCATAGTATTCCATAGTGTATATGTGCCACATTTTCTTAATCCAGTCTGTCACTGATGGACATTTGGGTTGATTCCAAGTCTTTGCTATTGTGAATAGTGCCACAATAAACATACGTGTGCATGTGTCTTTATAGCAGCATGATTTATAATCCTTTGGGTATAGCCCCAGTAATGGGATGGCTGGGTCAAATGGTATTTCTAGTTCTAGATCCTTGAGGAATCGCCACACTGTTTTCCATAATGGTTGAACTAGTTTACAATCCCACCAACAGTGTAAAAGTGTTCCTATTTCTCCACATCCTCTCCAGGACCTGTTGTTTCCTGACTTTTTAATGATTGCCATTCTAACTGGTGTGAGATGGTATCTCATTGTGGTTTGATTTGCATTTCTCTGATGGTGAGTCATGATGAGCATTTTTTCATGTGTCTGTTGGCTGCATAAATATCTTCTTTTGAGAAGTGTCTGTTCATATCCTTTGCCCACTTTTTGATGGGGTTGTTTGTTTTTTTCTTATAAATTTGTTTGAGTTCTTTGTAGGTTCTGGATATTAGCCCTTTGTCAGATGAGTAGTTTGCAAAAATTTTCTCCCATTCTGTAGGTTGCCTGTTCACTCTGATGGTAGTTTCTTTTGCTGTGCAGAGCTCTTTAGTTTAATTAGATCCCATTTGTCAATTTTGGCTTTTGTTGCCATTGCTTTTGGTGTTTTAGACATGAAGTCCTTGCCCATGCCTATGTCCTGAATAGTATAGCCTTTCTAATTTAAAATAATCTTTTAACTCTTTAAGCAAAAAAATCCATATTTCCAGGCCTTCTTATACTCTTTTACCAAAAGCACATTTCACTTTCCTCACACATTTTGCATGTAAAACTGTTTTTTCAATAGTCTCAATTACATGTTACGATGTTATCTCTTAGAGATTTTTATTTTTAGTGAAAGACTTGCTAAGTGATTTTAATTATATACTAGGTGTGGAGCCTAGAACACAAGACAGATGTGCAGATCAAGTCTAACTCTTTACAGCATAGCCAGTGGCCTTGGCTAACTCCACATGTCCCTAGCCCTTACCTAGAATCTAATGGCTCCAAATCAGGTAAGTTGAACGAGTGTCAAAAGTCAAAGAAGCAGTTTATTACCTTAAAGTATTTAGTAAATCTAATATCTGACCTGCCTAATTTAGACCAAATGTCTCTATTTTTCCAATATTCTTTAAAACTCTTTATCTTCCAGAGCCTACTAAAGTCACATGAACTAAAAGGCATTATTGTTTTTATTTTCCTAACAAAATATTTGATTAAAGTGCTTATTATTTTCAAGCCAATTAATCAGAGCTCTTTCAGATGTAAATGCCACACACAGAACACATGTAAATACACAGAAAGACAGAAGAAAATCCAGTGATTGTACAATTTTTTATTTGCCAGTCTTTAAGCTTCTTAATTGCATTACTGGCTTCAGGGTGGAATCCTTCAAGGAAGAGGGCTAGGAAAACATGCAGTTTCTAGGACTTAATTAGCAAGCACAGCTGGGAGGCAAAACAGGTCCCCAAAAATTCACAGTCCCAGTTTTTAAAATTTTAATAATATATTTTATGTAATCCAGTACATCCAAAATATTGCTGTTTCAACGTCCTATCAATATAAAAAACTTAATAGTGAGATACATTCTTTCCAGCATACCAAGCCTCAAAATCGACTGTGTGTTTCATGGTTGCTGCACATCTCAACTGAGACCAGCCACCTTTCAGGTGCTCAGTGACTACATGTAGCTACTGAGACCAACCTAATAGTCCCATAAACACTTGATTTTGGATAAACATAAAAATTGACCTTTCTGGTCTTCAAGCTTGAAACTTAAAGCCACAAGTTGTTTTGGATGGTTGTACATCCCCATCTCCTCCATTGTGACATTGGCTCTTCTGAGGGTTCGCTTTCCCTTGTCCCTACAGGTGATCCAGGTAAGCCCTGATCTGGCTCCAGGCTTTGGTTCCTTCTCTTTCCAAGGGCAACCTTACAGGTTGAACTTGTGGGCCCCACCTCCACTAGCTCAAGAAACTGACCTAATAGGGTTCCATTTTTATACTGGATCCTGGATCTCCAAAAGAGAAATGTTATGGAACATGACAATGCAATGATTTTACCGTGCATTTCATTGCAAAGCAACCCAAAGCTCATCAGCCCATTCTGTGATTAGCTCATTTCCCGTGGGAGTCTTATCTCTCAGTGGGGATTGGGGCCATTTCCATACTTTCTAGGTGGCCAAGAGCATGCTTTTCTTATTCAAACATGCAAAGAGCTGAGTATCCCCTCCATGTATTAATCAATTTTCACACTGCTATAAATAACTGCCTGAGACTGGGTAATTTATAAAGGAAAGACGTTTAATTGACTCACAGTTCAGCATGGATGGGGAGGCCTCGGGAAACTTCTAATCATGGCAGAAGGTGAAGGGGAAGCAAGGCGTCTTCCACACAAGACAGCAGGAAGGACAATAAATGCAGCAGGAACTACCAAACACTTATGAAACCACCAGTTTTTGTGAGAACTCACTCACTATCATGAGAACAGCATGGGGTAAATAACCCTTGTGATGCAATTACTTCCACCGGGTCTCTCCCTTGACACGTGGGGAATATGGGGATTATAATTCAAGATGAGATTTGGGTAGGGACACAAAGCCTAACCATATCACCCCATAACTGCCATTTGCCACCCGCGAAAGTATATTTAGCCTTAGATTTTGAGAGGGGTCTATTTTCTTTCAATTACTGTGGTTTCATGAAGAAAACAGTTTTTTTCCCCCCAAAATGGGATCTATGGCATCTCCTCTGTTTTTTCCAAGGAGTTCCAACACGTTAGAAGTTATCTTATGTCCCCTCATGTGTGCATCAAGAGAGGTAAGAAGACAAAATGGAGAAAATTCAGTTGACTGAAAAGGAAAACACTTAAAAAAAAAACAAAAAAACAAAACTCCAAGATCCAAGAAGAGAAAAAAAAAGAAAAAACTTAAAAAATATACCTATGGATTGAATATCTGCTTTGAATTAAGCTGACTTTTAACCAAATATCTTATTACCCGACTCTAGCCAGAAAGCAACTAAAAATAGCAAATATTTCTGGCTTTTGCACTTTACCCAGAGGTAACCCCCAAGGTGCTCAGAGAAAGGAAACTTCAAGATGGGACAGCAGAAGATGCTCATGGAGGGGAAAAGAATCAATGAATGGTTAAAGGTCACACAGAAAGTACTTATTCCCTTAGCCAGGATTGAACCTAGGTCACCATCATAAAATTGCAAAGCCTTAGCTGCTAAGCTACAGCATTTGGGTGGTTTCCATTACTCTTCCCAGAAGGAGCTAGAGCAGTAAAGTTTGAGCTTGCAATGGCTTTTAATTGTTCAAGATAATTTTTAGAGCTAACTATGACATAAACACCCAAATCCTGTTCCCTGGATGGCAGAGAAAGTACCACCATGTGGTTAGAAGGTCAAACTCCCAAGAGTATAAAACAAGACAAGAAGGAAATCTTATCCAGTTTTGTTGTTGTTGTTGTTGTTGTTGTTGTTTCAGGGACAGGCAGCAAAATTTGCAACTGACTAGTTTGCTGGGCTGGCTTGAACAGTGAGCTTATGGGGGTCCTGGGCCTGCATTCTATCCTGTGGTGGTACCCTTTTTTATGACGGAACAATGCAGAAGGACAAATTCATAGCACAAAATACAACAGATTTGCTACATCTTAAGACTAGCCTCACAAATCTTTTTTTCCCATTAGTCAAAACTTTACAGAGGAGATAAACAGTGATTTTTACCATTCATTCAATGAGTTTGCACATGGAGATAGAGGCCAGAAGTCTGACTGGTAAGAAATTCTTACCCTTTTTGCTGATGCCCGGGTTCCCTTTCCTTGAGTGGCACTAGCAACACTGCTAGCTGCTCCATAGCCATGGGGCCCAAGTCAAAACACAAAGGAAAATCATCTTTTTTGGTTTCATGGAACCATAGGCAAAAGCTTATCAACTTTGTAAGTTGCCGCGCAACCAGCTGCATGGGGGACCCGAATTAACATTTTCCATTCCAGTCAGAGCAAAATATGTGTGACAAAACATAGACATTAGCCATTCTGCTTAGCGCCCAATATCAAACGGGCCAGGCTTAAACTTGCCACTGGTTGGGCTCTGTCATCTTTAATCCATTCAAAGAGGATTAAAGGAGTTTCAACATGTGGTCTCTGGGCAAGGTGGTCATCCTGAGTAAAGAAAAGATAGGCAAGAAAAAAGAGACAGAGAGAGAAAAACGTTGCCTGCAGTGAGGTGGGGAAGGCAAGAACCTTGGGGAGACCAGAGAAAGACCCAGTCATTGCAGCAACACTGAATCAAAAGTTCAGACAGCCACTTGCCATCCGTGAAGGGATCTTTTCCAACATTCCCATACACCCTCAAGTTTCCCCCTTTGGGGAGAAAAAAAATTCCCCATGTTCCTTGGTCCCGTACACGTCTAATTCTGTCGCCCATAGCTGTCAGCAAAGAGTGTAAGGCAGACTTATGTTATTTTTAGATCAATTAGTTGCTTAAGCTTTAATTTGCCTTGTGTAAAGACTTTAAATACAAATGGAGAACATTTTTTAAAACCTTCTGTATATTAACAGGCATCCCTAGATGAGACTAATTTGAGAGCCCTAATTTTCTAATGCATTTCAGTGCAGTGTTGTTCATTTGGAACATTCCAGGACAAGCTAGACTTTAGATATTTAGGGGTCTGCATTCCATTGTAAAAATCCATTATTTGGCCAGGCACACCTGCAATCCCAGCACTTTGGAAGTCCAAGGTGGGTAGATCACTTAAGGCCAGGTGTTCAAGACCAGCTTGACCAAAATGGTGAAACCCCGTCTCTACTAAAAATACAAAAATTAGCCAGACACGGGGGCACACACCTGTAGTCCCAGCTACTGGGGAGGCTGAAACATGAGAATCCCTTGAGCCTGGGAGGTGGAGATTTCAGTGAGCCGAGATCGAGATCATGCCACTACACTCCAGCCTGGGTGACAGAGTGAGATTCTGTCTCAACAACAACAACAACAACAACAACACCACATTATTATATTGGGGAAGTTTATTGGTTTCCTCTTTTCTGGACATATATAATTTTAAATTGATGTATATCATAATCATAGAGTTAAAAATAGAAGCTTAGTGCTAAGTTCTAATATGAGGACAAGTAATATCCCCTCTGGACCCACTGGTTAGAGTAAAGGACAAGTTGGAGACAAAGGAAAAAGAGTTAAAGACTTGGGGAAAACTGAGTAGACGAAAGGACTAGAACAGGGGTTCTCAGACTTTAGGGATGTACAGAATCATCTAGAGAGTTTTTTAAGCTACAGATTTCTGGTCTCTACCCACACAAATTTCTGATTCAGTAGGCCCCGTAGGGACCCCAGAATTTGCATTTCTAACAAATTCTAGGCGATACTGATGTTACTAGTCTGGAAACCACAGTTTTATAACTGTTGGACTAGGGTATTTGGCTTAATTATAATTTAACATAATCAATGTTTCCTAACTTATTTGTAGTACTCTTGTTTTAAATCTTCAGTGATGACACAAATGTTAATTATGCTTGGTGGTTATTCATCCTCCCTCTCCTTTCATCTGTTCAGGGGAAAAATAAAAGAGGGAGAAGGGATTGCAGAAAATCAGATGTTGAGTGTTGCTAAATTTTTTACTGTCTCACTCTTTGTGAAAGTAGGCAACATCTTTGGTTAGCAGAAATATTTTGACCAGTTACTGGTGTGGATTAATAGTTGTGGGGTTTTTTTTGTTGTTGTTGTTGTTTTTTTAATTGAGACGGAGTCTCGCTTTGCTGTCCAGGCTGGAGTGCAGTGGCACCATCTCCGCTCACTGCAACATTTGCCTCCTGGGTTCACACCATTCTCCTGCCTCAGCCTCCCAAGTAGCTGGAACTACAGGCCACCACGCCCAGCTAATTTTTTTTTTTTGTATTTGTAGTACAGACAGAGTTTCACTGTATTAGCCAGGATGGTCTCAATCTCCTGATCTCGTGATCCGCCCGCCCCATCCTCCCAAAGTGCTGGAATTACATGCGTGAGCCACTGTACCTGGCAGATTAATAGTTCTTTTTAGGAAACTCTTTGATGGAAGTTGTCCATAGAGCTACTCAGTTGTGGGATGTCCTACTGGAGGCTCTGCCAAATCAATTAGACATAGTTATGATATGAGAAGAAATAGTTATAAGTTTGAAGTATTAGTACCTTCCGCAGAAAAAGGAATGGGACCAAACATTCATTGAACAACATACAAGGATTTCATGACTTTAGCATTGGACTGCTGTTCTGTACGATTTTCTGTCTTATTTTTATTGGATTGATAGAGTCCTAATAAAATCTGTATGTCATATTGCTGTGGTTTTGGATATGGTTTGTTTGGCCCTGAGAAGTCTTGTGTTGGAAGTTGATCCCCAGTGTTGGAAGTAGGGCCTGGTGAGAGGTATTTGGATCGTGGAGACAAATCCTTCATGAATGACTTGGTACCATAAACATGGTAATGAGTGAGTTCTTGCTCTATGAGTTGCTATGAGAACTCTTGTTGAAAAGGGCCTGACATTTTCCTGCTTTCTCTTTTGCTTCCCAACATGTGATCTCTACACATCAGCTCCCGTCCTCCTTCCACCCTGAGTGGAAGTAGCTTGAGGCCCTCACCAGAAGCAGTTACTGATACTGTGCTTCTTGTACAGCCTGAAGAACCTTGAGCTAAATACATCTCTTTTCTTCATAAATTACCCAGCCTCAGGTATTCCTTCAAAGCAACACAAACCAATATGCACACATGTATACACACACATACGTATGTTAGTGTGTGTGTATGTGTGTGTGTATATATATACACATATACATCTATATATATATATGGAACTATTAAGTCATGCACTTATATATTTCTTGGCCTACTGAAGTAATCAGCATTGACTTCAAGGGTATTTAAAAAAGCAGTTCTCTGCAACGTTTTCTTAACAATGTAACATAATTTTCTTAACATAAAACATAATGCACATTTATTATAGAAAGTTTAGATTTCTTTGTGCTCAGATCACTTTTCTCAAAGTCTAGATAACTTCAGGATATCAGTATGTTATAGACTGAAAACTAATTTTTCATGCCTTTCCATGTAGATCTGTTACTAGTAACAATACTGTCTGATATGATTTGAATTTATGTCCCTGCCCAAATCTCATCTTGAATTGAAATACCCAGTGTTGGAGGAGGGGCCTGGTTGGAGGTGACCGGATCATAGAGGTGGACTTCCCCCTTGCTGTTCTCATGACAGTGAGTGAGTTCTCATGAGATCTGGTTATTTAAAAGTGTGTGGAACCTCCCTCCTCTCTCTTTTCCTTCTGCTCCAGCCGTGTAGGATGTGCCAACTTCCCCTTGAACTTTTGCCACTATTGTAAGTTTCCTGATGCCTCCCTAGCCATGTTTTCTGTACATGTGGAATCATTTGCCAATTAAACCTCTCTTCTTTATAAATTAGCCAATCTTAGGTAGTTCTTTATAGCAATGTGAGAATGGACTAACAATACACCGTCATTGAAAACATTTTGATTTTCACAAAAAGTATTTTTAAAGTCTTGTAAAAGAATAATTGTTTTGTTAATATTACAAAACTGATACATGTTCAAAAATGATCCAAGCACTGGATGAAGATAAAAGCAAAAGTATTTTCCCAAATTCAACCATTCAGAAATAAACATCATCAGCATTTGGTGAATTTAATTTCTTGCATCTCTATGTGAATGTTGGTAAAACTTTAAATAGATACAACCTTAGAAATATTGGATCATAATAAAATGCTATTTTAATTAAAAGCAGTTCTGGGAGACACACTGATCTATCTAACATCTATCCACCCTTTATTTATTTCTGATAATACCCTGGCACTTTTTGTGCCCAGACCCAAAGAATGTTAGATATGAATTTTCCACTCTCCTTTGCAGCTAGGAGTGGCCATGTGATGAAATTTTGGATGATGAAACCTAAGACAATATTGCTATGAACATTCTGAAAGATTTTTATCTTGGATAACAAAACGATCTCAGAGGGGAAGACCTTTTATCCTTTCCCATTACTTTCTCCTTGGAATGCTGTTATGAGAACCTGATGTCTGTGATGGCAGCAAGTCACAAATTTTAATCTGAGGATTAAAAGCGAATATGGTAAGGGTGGCTGACTGAAAGAATTTAAAAGCCACAGTTTTGGGTGGCTTTCGTAACTAACTGCTTATGTTTAGGCTTCTGGTTAAGAACACAAATAATGGTCTTATGGTTTAGACCCTAGTTAGTCATAAAAAACATTTTTGACTAATACAATCTTATATTTAATTTGCTTGAATTTGATGCGGGAGTGGGAATTAAAATAAATAGGAAGAATTGGTAACCTTGTGGTAATGCAGGGTTTTTTTTTTTTCCACCATAAGAAGATAATAGGTCCTAAAAGATTTCTGTAAAGGAAGGTGGGAGTAGAGGGAAAATTATGTCTCTTTAAGAGGTGGGAATCATCACTAAAATAAACAATGAGGAAAATAAGCCAGTTAAAGAAGTACAAACATTGCATGATGCCACTGATATGAAGTATCTAATTTAGTCAAATTCATAGAAGCAGAAAGTAGAATTGTAGTTACCAGGGGAAGGGCCTAGGGGAAAATAGGGAGTTGATTTTCAATGGGTATAACATTTCAATTATGCTAGATTAAGAAGTTTTAGGGCTCTGCTGTAGAAAATTGTGCTTATAAGTTAGCAACACTGTTTTGAACATTTAAAATTTTGTTAAGAGGGTAGATCTCTTGTTATGTGTGTGTGTGTGTTTTACCACAATAAAAAGCACTAAAAATTTGAGAGTTTTATCTCATTCATTTAGGTCTATTATCCATTTTGAACTAATTTTTCTGTATGGTGTGAGGTAAGAGTCTAAAGTATTTTTTTTTTTTTTTTTGCCTATAGATAACGCATTGTCCCAGCATCATTTCATTTCTTGATTATTCTTTCCCCATTGTATTGTCATCTTGTTGAAAATTAATTGACTATGAATATAAATCTTTTATTTCTGGACAGTTAATTCTGCTCCATTGATGTATATGCTTATCCTTGGCAATACCACATTTACTTGTTAACTGTTGCTTTCTATTAAGTTCTGAAATTGCATAGTGTTTTATTTGTAATCATTTTGGCTATTCTAAGTCCTTTGATTTTCTTTATAAATTTAAGATAAGCTTGCCAATTTCTAAATTTTGATGGGATTTTGATACCAATTGCCAGAAAACTTATAGATGACCTTTGGGAAAATTACTGTCTTGACAATATTGAGTCGTTTAATTCATGATCATTTTCATTTACTTAGATGTCACTTTATGTATCTCAGAAATATTATGTAGTTTTTAGTGTACAAGTGATAAACCTCTTTTGGTAAATTTATTTTTGGTTGTTTATCCTTTTTGATATTACTGTGAATAAAATTGCTTCTTTTTTTCATTTCTGGAGTGATCATTGCTAATATATAGAAATACAATGATTTATTTTCTTTTTTAAGCACCACATGTGGCATCTGAATACAATTGATAGTTACGTATAATTTTACATGCTATTTAATACAATCTTGCTAAACTCATTACTAGGTCCAGTTTTTTTTTTCCAGATTTTATGGGATTGTCTACATATGGGACTATGTCATCTTCATATATGGGTGGTTTCATTTCTTCTTTTTATAGTTCGATACCTTTAACTTACTCTTCTTTCGTTCCTTGCTTCCCTCCTTCTTCCCTTGCATGCTTTTAATGTTTTTGTTGTTCCTGAATCATATGTTGAAACTTAATCCCCAATGTGACAGCATTAAGAATTGAGGACTTTGGGGAGGTTATTAGGTCATGGGGGCAGAGGTGTTACGAATGGGATTAGTGACTTTATAAAACTAATCTGAGGGAGCTTGTTCCCCATTTCTGCCACATGAAGATGTAACTAGACGGTACTGTTTACGAGGAATGGGCCATAATCAGACATTAAATCTGCTAGTACCTTGATCTTGGACTTCTCATCCTCCAGAACTATGAGCAATAAATTTCTTTTGTTCATAAATTACCTACTCTGAGGTGTTTGTTATAGCAGCCAAATAGACTAAGATAATTTCCTTACTGCCTTTTTGCATTGGAGGAAATTACTCAGATTATTTGTTGTTTCCCTTTGGATAATTTCATGAGTGCTGACAATGTTTTTGTTTTAAATCAGTTTTGTTCTGCTTTATATCTGCTTTTTAGGGAGAAGACTTGCTGACTTCCCTACTTGGCTATAGATAGAAGATTGCTTCTAACAATCTCTTTTTGAGTACTTATGCTTATATTCTCTTTATGTTTTTTTTTTTTACACAAATCACTTTGTCTATAATATTTCAGAGATTGTGCAAAATAGTTTGTCCCAAATATTTCCATATTTATTTAGGCAGCTCCTTTTTTGTAATTTGTATTCTATATTTGCCTTTCCAGTTATTATAAATAAGTACTATTTTGGTTCCTTTCCTATTCATCTTTGATTGAAGCAGGCTATGTGCTGACAAATACTGGAAGGGAAGTGAAGTGAACTGAACAGTCCATTCTTTATATTTGGGCTTTTCTTTCACATTCTTCCTCCAAAGGACTATTTATCCTGGGAGTACACATTGCTTAGATGTTGGATGCAAAGCTTTATAGAACAGATGTTTATCTATACTAGTATTTGGCATCCACAGACCGATTCCTCCATTCCTTGTCCACTTAACACCCAACCCACCCCCACCTTCCCTAGCAAACGACAAGACTGTAAACAATAGAAATGGCTTGTGGACTGCCAAATACATAATTTTCTTTACTTCCCCCTCCCTGTGACTCTGTGGTATCATGCTGCAGAATCTAAACAATCTTTCTTGTGACCTTAAAACTCAAGGTGTTCTAATCAAAGGGACATGGGTTATGCCTTTCAGAATACTGATTTTTAACTTTTACAAGATCTGGGGTGGCACTGGAACATCATTGTTTCAGCTCTGATTTCTCACTGTTTATCATGTGCAACTGAAAAAATCATTCGTCGTATTGTTTATGCTCCAGTTTGTTCTTTACATTTTCCTTTTGAGAAGATTTGAGTGAGGATATATGGCAATAATTCTATTTTATTATATTAAATCAGAAGTCTTGAAGGACATTCTATCTTCACAATTATTTCTTGAACCAGTCCCATTGGCAAGTTGGGAAAATAAAGAAGAGAGAGATTAAATCGTTTACAGAAGGTAATGAAGTTAGTCATACACAAAAAAGGAAATCCATCTACCTCAAGGGTCTTTCTTGGCCAGCCTCCTAATTATTATCTTGTACACATAATCCCTGTAGAAATGATTTCCTCAGCATGACAAGGCACAAAACAGAGAAAGAGAGATGTTTAATATTTTTAAAATGTTTTTTTCAACAACCAAGAGAATCTGAAAAGAAAGTGAGGCCAAAAGTATTAGTTAATATAAGTTTATATCAAAGTTTAGAGCATTAAATTCAATTTTAAAACTTATATTTAATTTCATAATCTTTTTTTTCCATAACACATATACTACTTAAACTGCTGGACACTTAGCCTAAATGTATATCTATGGTCGCCACTCTTCTTGGATGTGCTTTCACAATGACAAGAAATAACCCACAAGGGATAAATGAAGTATAACTGCTCCAAAGCAATCAATAGGGTTTAAGACTTCAAATATCTGCTTTTAGGTTAAATTGTGTTAAAATGATTTTAAAAAAATAATTGCCACAGCAACCTCAAGCAATGTGCCTTTTGAGAATCACATTTTTTTGTTTGTTTGTTTCTCTATCATTTCTCTGGTGAATTTATTGTTTCTATAGAACTGAGAGGGTGGAGGGAAGTTGGGGCTAAATGCTATGGTTTTATATTCTTACTTGGTGGTTCCAAGTGAGACTAAAGGAAATTATCTTCTACCGTGTACAGTTTGTTTTTTAGGAAAGCAGAAGGAAGCCCTTATATTCACACAGCTGCAGGCTATTAAAATCTAACAGAATGCAATCAAAATAAAGTCTGACATCAGAGCACAACAAAGTTTTGCTTTGGCTGTGCCTAAGTATATGAAAACCAAACATGAGCTAAATTGCTGAAACCAATGGTTAGTTTTAACACATTTGCGAATAATTGATTGACCATATTCTACTGATTCAATCTGACTCGTGTGTGCATTGGCTTAGACTTTGATAATAGTACGTAGAAAACAGAGTTACCTAGCATTCAGAGTCGATAATTTTAAAGCGAATTTTAAAAAACCTATGGAATTTTCTATAATGACTTTTTATCCAGATGCTGCTTCATAAATGAGTCTCTCTCTTTCTCTCTGCCTCTCTCTTTAAAAGGTTTGTGCAGCTACCTTTTTTTATTCCTCAAAATTTTTATGTTTAAATTCAGTCTGTTACCTCTAAGGGTTTAAAGCTGTAGTCTTTCTTCACACAAAACGTAAGCACGAAGCCCCAACAGGTTACAACAGGGAAAGTGTTACCATAGAGGGTACCTATGTGCAGTTCTCAATTGAAAAATGTCAGTAAATTATAAGTATTCAGATGGCTGGATGTTTGGTGACATGTGGCATACACCATTTTTCCTTAAAATAGTTATTTTCCCTCACATCTCTCTGCACATACACGGTCATGGTGGGAAACAAAAATCTACTTCACATTCTAGTTAAAATAATGCATATCTGCATTCTGACATGATGTCTTTTAAGTGGATGATATAAGGATAATGTCCACTTTTATTTCAAATAGACTGTAGATCCCAGGCAAACTTTTACACTTAGATCATTGAAATTGTATGTTTCATTTAGATTTCTGTACAATGATTCACTTGAATTTTTCTACAGATCTTTAATCATATATTCTTAGGCTAATTTCAAATTTTAGGTTATAGTTTACTGTCAAAGCACAACCAATATCAAATTTGGAAGATATCCTCATTTACTCTGAAAACATAGTTTTCGGATGCATTCATTGGATGAAAGAAGGAAAAGAATGAGACTATCAAGATAAATATATTAAATATTAAAATAAATTTTAAAATACTGGCACACATAATTGGTATGATCTTGATGAACTTTCATTTTATAACATTACAATGCCAGACTTAGCCAATTATAAAAATGTTATTTGTTCTCATTTATTATTTTGTTACTAATATTAAGAAATGTAGTTGTCCAAATTTGAGTTTTATTTTTAACAATTTAAGAACACATCTAACCTTATAATCTTTCTCTTTCCTTGTTTTTGAATGATGTATTTACCCATTGATCACAAAAGCTACATAATATCCTAATATTTCAAGCTTTTGTGTATCTACAATTTAAATAAATTAACTCATAATTCTAAAATTTTCTATTAATATGAGTTGTTTTGTATGTACCGTTTGTTCATGATTAATTCTTATTTAGATCACACCCAGTTTTAAACAATGTGTTTACACAGGAACCAACAATGACATTGCTTAAATAGGATTTTATAATCAGCTTTATAAATGCCTGTGCATTAATATTCCTTCCAAAATGACACTTCCTTTATGATCTTGGTGTGAATACAGGTAAACTTGCTTACTATGACATAACGGCATTCACTAAACAAGTACTGTTCTGGGAAACTCTGACCTAATTCACATATTAGAAAATAAGAACAAATATTCCTACTTAACTAGTTTTGTCTATTATAGTGAGAGTTTGCTATATATCACAAAAATGTGGGGCATAGGCTTGGACTTTCTGAATAGGCAAATTGATATTTTAGTAAGGTGTTTTACAGCAACATTTTAATGTGCTGAAAAAATGCTTAGGTGAGAGTTCTGAAAATGTGTATCTCCAGTGAGCTTCAGTAGAGCAAGGAACATGAGGATGTTCTCAGAAACGCTTTGCTATCTATTATTTAGCGTGTTTCTGCTGAAGTGTCAATATGTACTAATTCAGTTAGCTATAGATAGGTGAGGGCTTATACATTTTTTCGCTCTTTTGATTTTAGAGGTGCCTGTGCCTCTTTCCCCATCAGGTGTGTATCATGTGGAATTAGCTCCTGGTTTACCTACAAGGTGGAAAAAGAGATGAAATTTATACCAGATGTTCTTGAGTGTTTTATTTTTTGATAACTTTACAGTCCATCTCTTTTTCATTTTTTTTATAGATTCAGGGGGTACATGTGCACGTTTGTTACATGGATATATTGCATGATGGTGAGATTTGGGCTTCTAGTGTATCCATCACCCTAATAGTGAATATTGTATCCAATAGGTAAGTTTTCAACCCTCACTTGCCTCCCCATTTCTCCCTTTTGGAGTCACCAGTGTCTAATATTTCCCTCTGTATATCTATGTGTACCCATTGTTTTGCACCCACTTATAAGTGGGAACATGTAATATTTGATTTTGTGTTTCTGAGTTATTTCTCTTAGGATAATAGTCTCTAATTCTATCTATGTTGCCACAAACCCTCCACACAATCTCATTCTTTTTATGGCTGTATAGTAGTCCGTGATTTGGTAGCTGTTCCTCTCTTCTTCCTCGCCCTTTTTCCTTCCTCCTTCCCTGTCCTCCTCCCTCTCTCTACTTCCCTCTCCCTTTTTCTTCTTTTTAAAAGTAAGTATACATCAAGCTCTGAATTGTAACATGTTTTCCTCTTTTTGGATTCATAGTAAATAAAACTTTAGTTAAAGTAAAACCAATATAATTTTAACATATACTTTGGCAATTTTCTCATATCAGGGTTAAAAAAATTGTGCATTCTCACCTAAGCATACAGAAAGAGATAATGTGTAAACCACAAATAAATGTACACATTATATATAATATACAAATTCCAGGCAATTGAAAAGATTAGCATTTAATATATTAGTGTCAAATATTAGTCTCAGCTGGTTATGTCATAGGCAATATGTTCATGGTGGAAAAAGGAATTAATAAAGTTATGACCTAAGCTTCAGTTTACACTTCCATTCACAATTCTATTTTCTTGAGACAGGGTCTCCCTCTGTCACCCAGGCTGGAGTGCAGTGACACGAACGTGGCTCACTGCTGCCTCGACCTCCTGGGGTCAAGTGATCCTCCTGTCTCAACCTCCCAAGTTGCTGGGACTAACGGAATGCAGCACCACAACTGGCTAATTTTGTGTTTTCACGTTTTGTGGAAATAAGGTCTCACTTTGTTGCCCAGGCTGGTCTTGAACTCCTGTGCTCAAGCCATCCTCCCACCTCGGCCTCCCAGAATGTTGAGATCACAGGTATGAGCAACAGTGTCTGGCCTCTATTAACAATTTTACTTGTTTCTTTCCAAGTAAATTTCTGTAATGCGATCAGATGATGATAATGCTGGTACTGTCACTAGCTATGAGAACATGGGAAAATTCCATAATCGTTGAAAGTCGTAATTTCCCTCTCTATATAATGGGACTAATTCTAGAAACAACCTCAAAGGTTATTAGGAAGATTAAATGAGATTAAACCTCACTTACAATTAAATACCCAAAGCCCATTAGAAACAGCTGAAGAGAGAATGAGTGAACTAAAAATCAATTCAGCATACTATATCAAAAAGTTAGCACATAAAGACAAAAAATAAAGATGGAACAAAAAGAGTAAAAATCATAGAGCATGCAATTAGAAGGCCTAATACATCTTCAGTTGGAATCCAAAAGCTTAGATGAGAAAGTTACCAAAGCAATACTTGATGTGACTATGTGTGAGAATATTACAGAATTTACGAGAGACTATAATCCATAAATTTAATAAATCCAGTGAATCTCAAACCATATAAATAAATTTTAAAAAGCCACAGTCACATTACAGTAAAACTTTAAAATTACAAAGGCACATATATTAAAATGAGTGAGAATAAAATATTGTCTTCAATGAACAACAGTTATAGAAATCATAGCTGATTTCTCAACAGTAACTAAAGTTAGAAAAGAGCATAATATCAAAGTGATGACAAAATATACTGCATACCAAAACCTTTGGAATGTTGTGAAAGCAGTACTTAGTAGAAATTTACAGTCTTAAATATATACATTAAAAATAAAGAGCCAGGTGCAGTGGTTCATGCCTGTAATCCCAGCATTTTGGGAGGCCAAGGTGGGAGGCTGCTTGGGCCCAGGAGTTCGTGAGCAACCTGGGGCAACATAGCAAGACCCCATATCTACAAAAGAAAATTGAAAAATTAGCCAGGTGTGGTGGCACAGTTCTGGCTACTCCAGAAACTGAGGTGGGAGGATCATTTGAGCCAGGAGGTTGAGACTGCAGTGAGCCATAATTGCACTCCTGCTCTCCAGCTTGGGCAATACAAACACAGAGAGAAATTCTGTCCCAAAAAAACTGATCAAATAAATAAAATAAAGGTTAAACGTTAATAAACTATATAACCAAGTCAATTTGGTGGGGAAAAAGTCAGTACAATAGCCTAAATAGTTTAGAAGCAAATGGTAATGATGATAATACATTAACAAATAGAAAACAAGCATCTACTAGAGATGAAGAACTAGGGACTATTTGAAATGACTGATATAAAAAATTAAATGAGACTAACAAATTGCAAATGTGAGACACAAATAACCACAATAAAAAAAGGAATAGCTCTATAATGCCTGAAGTTATTTTAAAAATAAGATATTTAAAGAACTTTTTAGCAATAACTTGAATTCTTAGACTAAATGTTCAAACTGCCAAAGAGCTAAGTTATCAAAACTAACTGAAGAGAAATTATCACGTTTCTTAAATTATTTCAGTGCTATTTTGGGCCTTTAGATTCTGTTCTCTTCATCTATAATTTTATATTTGTATCATAATAATTTCAAAAATACAGAAATTAAATTGATAATAAGAAATTTTTTCACAAAGAAAATTTTGAGCTAAATGCCTTCAGTGATGAATTCTCTAAAATATTCAAAAAAGAAATAATTCCAATTTTATACAGACTCTAAGAGAATAGAAAACAGGGCACATTTCCAATCTCATTTTTCTAAATTACCTTGATGCTGAAATGCAACAAAAACCGTATGAATAACTAAAATTAGAGGTAAATTTGGTCATGAACATAGATGGAAAAATCTTAAACAAATTTTCTTCAGAAATTCATTACATTAAAAAGTGTTATACAAGCAACCTAAAAAAATAAAAGGTATGATTGATAAAATTTAATATTCATTGATGATTTAACAAACTTGGCAAACTAGAAATAGAAAGGCACTTCCTCAATCTGATCAAGTATAATTTTGAATTATTCCACTTTCTGTTTCTAACTACAGAGTACCTAACATTGGGTTATTTATAAAGAAAAGGAATTCATTTCTTACAGTTGTGGAGGCTGAGAAGTTTAATTAAGGTCCAGGGGCTGCGTCTGGTGAGGGCCTTCTTGCTAGGGGAGACTGTGCAGAGTCCCAAGGTGGCACGGGGCACCATATGGCAAGGGGGAAGCGCATGCTAATGTTCTGGGTCTCTATTCCTCTTCTTATAAAGCCACCAGTCCCACTCCTATGATAAACCATTAATCTATTAATTTATTAATGGATTAATCCATTCATGAGGACAAGCCCTTATGGCCTAATCACCTCTTAAAGTCCCCACTTCCAATACTGCCACATAGGGAATTAAATTTCAACACGAGTTTTGGAGGGGACAGTCAAACCATAGAAATCATCCAAAATGCAAACCTCATACTTAATTCTGAAATACTAAAAGTTTTCTTTTCAGAAAACAGGAATGACATAAAAAACTACCATTATTATAACTTTTATACAATTTTTTATACAATGTTTTAGCTAGTATAATAAGGAAAGAAAAAATATGTGTAAGGAATCAAAAATATACTGTCATTATCCACAAGTGTTATGATTGTGTATAAGGAATATCTAGAATAATAAGCAGATAAATCATTGTATCTATAAGTGACATTAATAAAGTTTATATACATAACATGCATAGAAATATATCGTATTTCTATATATCAACAAGAAAACAAAAAAGTGAAATCTGACTTTAATTTAAATAGCATAAAATTGAAATTGCCTGGGAGTAAAGCTAACAAAAGACATCCAATACGTCTACATGTGAAACCATTGGTTTTATTGAGACTTATTAAGAAAACATATGTAAATGCAGGGGTATGTCATGTTTACAGATTGAAAGAGTCAGTGATATAAAGATACCAATTATCCTCAAATTTATTTATAGATTCAATGTATTATTATTATTATTATTACTAGATATGAGGGTCTTACTATGTTGTCCAGACTGGTCCTGAGCTCAAGTGATCCTCCAGCCTCAGCTTCCCAAGTATCTGGAACTACAGGAGTATGCCACTACACCCAGCCAGAATTATTATAAAATTTGATATGCTGTTTCATTGCACTTGAAATAGAATGGGCCAAATACAGAGAGGCAATTCTAGAAATATAGTTACGAAAAATATTAAGTCTTTTGGATACAAAGATAGATTAATAGACCAAAAGAACAGCGTACAGAGACCCAGAATGACTCTTGTATATACAGCTACTTGATTCATGACAGACACAGTACTTGCATAAAAGTGAGAAAGAGCAGTCTTAAATGGTGCTCAGAAACTTGGTTTTCCTTACAAAATAAAACCAAATGGAACCCCTACTTCACATAATAAACAAAAATCAATTCCACATAGATTAGTGCTCTAAATGTGAAATACAAATTAATATAACTTTAAAAATGTAATATAGTATCTTCTAGAATTCTGGAAAGTAAATATATCTTAAATAAGATGAAATGGCACTGAATACCCAGAAACAGATTGATAAATTTGACAATATAAAAATTAAGAACTTTTAAAGGATATAAAAATGAAAAGATAAGCCACAGAATAGGAAAATAAACTTGCCATATATACAACTGGCAATCATTTTGTATAAAGAACTCTTACAAATTAATTAGATAAAGACAACTCAATAGAAAAAAATGGGCAAAATTTTGAGCAGACAGTTAATAATTAAGAGGAAATCAAACAGCCAGTGAAAATGTATTAAGTGCTTACTTTATTGGTTGCAAGGCAAATGGTAAACATACAACTTGATAGCTCTATACCTCATGGGTAGTTGAAACAAAAGTAGGATAATACTAATTGGTGGGGATAATGTGGAGCAATAAAAACTCTTATGGACTGTTGTGTGGAATTTAAACTGTAAAACCATTTTAGAAAGCAATTTGTCATTATTCAGTAATTTTAAAGATGCATGTATCCAATGGCCCTGCAATTCTATGCCTAAACATATACTTTAGAGAAGCATTCACTCAAACACCAGGATGTACATACAAAAATATTTATTTCAGCATTTTTCATAATAACCTCGAATTGAAAATAATTTAGATATTTATCAAAAGTAGAATGGATAAATTGTAGCATACTCCTTTGATAGAACATCATCAGCAATGAAATTAAATAAATTACTGCTGTATTCAACAAACTTTATATGAAGGATCCAAACACAAAAGGATATGAATTGTGTAGTTTTATTTATATAAATTTCAAAAATAGATAAAAGAAAAAGTGTATTTTTATAGGAATGTGTGATCACACAGTAAAGATATAATGAAGCGTGAAATTGGTATGGGAACTCTTGGGGAACTTGTAGTATTACATTTCTTGATTCAAGTATTTATGTATTTTACTTTCTATATGGATCTTATGTTAATCTGTTAAAATATTTTAAAACATTAACTAGAGACCATATTGTCTTTTGATTTTCTCCAGATTTTCAAAGTCCCTCTGCTGACATGCATTTAAATATTACTTGCTAATAACAGAAGCAGATTTACTAGCAGTAATGGAGAAATTATAGAGGAGGATATTGTTTCCAGATACATACTTTCAGCTTTCATATAATATGTATCAGTGAACACATTATATTCTGAATAGCCCAGATTTCTCTTAAAAGCAATCATATTCTTTGAGGAAAGCACCATAAGGGCCCTGGTGTGTGTGTGTGTGTGTGTGTGTGTCTAAGAAACAAAGCTAAAAACCACATGGATGGGGTGGGGTAACCAAAGTTCTGCAGCACTGATATGGTGAAGGACATTTATGAACAAGGTTGATTGATGTTTAATGTATAATGTGTTGCATTGATACAACACATTTTTTTGGTCTTATCATCCCCAAAACTATCTCACTCATGTATGCTTGATTTTCGTGTGTTCCTTAATGTCACGATTTCCCAGGCCAACCATGAAAAGATAAATTCATGGTCACTATTTGAATTAAAAGTAAATTTATTGTGTAATATTAATATGATTGCCACAATAGTGTGTGCATTCTTCATAGCATAAGTCACAGAAATAAATCTAAGACATTATAACTGTCTTTAGAAAGCTGTGCTGCTTCAGAAAATAAGATTAGGAACAAAGAGTAGAAGTAACGAGACGGTAATCTTTGTTTCAATTTAAGTATATATTATATGTTCAAGTACCTTTCAGAAGTTAAAACATTGATGTAAAGTAGAACTCGATAATAATGTGCTCTGGATATAGCATGATTGGTGATTGCCACTCCCAACACCTGTGTTGTAACCTGTTTTATGCTACTATAATAGAATACTTGAGATTGGGTAATTTACAAAGGACAAAAATTTATTTACTCACAGTTGGCTGGGAAGTCCAAGATCAAGGCACTGGCATTTGGTGTGTGGTGGGGGCCTTCTTGCTGCACCATCACATGGCAGAAAAACAAGAGAACATGCTACCTGAATACTGCATAAAGCCACTTTTTAAAAGCTTTAATTTCATTAATGAGGAAAAAGCCCTAATGGCCCAATCACCTTGTAAGGGCCTCACCTCTTAATACTATAAAAAATGCTATCACATTGGCAACATCTGAATTTTGGAGAGACCATTCAAACTATAGTACCCCGTTTTTTGTTTATAACCTGTTCTTAAATGCAACTGGGAAAAGATTTTATATTGAGAATGGGGAAAATAGGAGGGTTAGAAAGTGATGGACACATGATTCTTTCAGAATTCCTAGGTTTAGTATATAGTCACTTAAGTAAAATACAAGTTTTACTCTCTTTTCTTTTGTATTTAGTAGTTCAGGCTATTTGAAAAAGTATTCTTTTGTTGTTGTTGTTAAACTCACAATATCATGACACCATACTTTATGTGATTAAAATTTTGAATATCACATAGCATGCTGTGGTGAGATTTTTATTGTATTCCCATAAGGGTCAGAAAAGAACTTCCCAAGCCCCCTAAATGAACTTCTGCTGCCCAGACTCCTCAACTTTACTCCCAAGGACCCAAAAATCTGCCTAGAAGGGCACCTGTAAGATGCTGCTTCAAAGCTAAGTCTGGTAGTCATTTATCTAATATAATTTGTCAATCAGTTGTTAAAGATATTAAATAATATCCAGATTCCCATGCAATGCTTGATTTTTCTCTATACCATTTCCTGAAAAATAATAATATTTATTTATTTGTTTATTGCTTCATTCAGTGCTAAAAGAGCACCATCCTCTTCTATTTTGTTCATGACTATAAACTCGGTACCAAGAAGAGATTTTGGCCCAAAGAAGTGTAATAAGTATTTGTTGAATTAAGGGACAAGTGATTAAATGAATATATATAATGTCTAAGTAGAAATGATCACTTTTTGAAGAATGTGCTACATCTAAAACCTGGCAGGGAATTACCAATGAAATTAAATATGCAGAACTTTAGTTTGGGGGACATTTAATAAATACCATGAGCAGAGTGCAGATATTAATATTTATATTTCATTGATATTAAAATTCATGCTATTTCCACAAGATTAAAAAAGTGCTTATTCCTTACTTTACTGAAGCTAATTAGAATGTAAAACACATTTTAATGTCTTCATAATAGACGCAACCATTCATCTTTGCAAGCTGGTAAAGCATTATATAAGTTACTAATTGGATTTCAATGAGCGTTTAGTAGATTATCAATGATTTTGTCTGTGTTGTGAATAATTGGAAGCCTTACGGAAGATGTCCTATTAATACCAAAGAGTCTGAATAACAAAAATAATTCAGAAGTGTAAGAATTTAGAAAATTTGTTAAAAATTCAAACTTTGAGGATATGGAGCTCATATAAAACAATTGAAGCCTTCTTGTCTAACACGTAAATACTTGATTATAATAATTGGAATTCAACAATAAAGATTTCTGTACCCTAGATTGACAAGATATCTGTTGAAATCTTCTCCGATAACAATCATCTTGGTCCTTATTGTATATGTGGAGAGTTTTTGTTTGTCAAATATATATTCTTCACTTTGGTATCCCCAATTTTTTGTTAACATACTTTCGCCTGTGTTCAATTATCATTATAATTTTCAACTTTTGAGCCTTCCACTGCTTCTTCACCATTTTCAAGATTCAGGCTACTCCTAATGACCTTCTGGCTTTTCCCAGGAACAGGAGATGAGCATAAAGAACAATGGCTGTAGCCAAGGTAGAAATGATGATGTATACATTAAAAATTTTCAATGAAGATTACGTGATATTAATAAAGCTCTTGCAGAAGATGAACATTGCACTAATCTTCTGTAGGATGATAGTAGAACATATCTTAGTAAATAATAACTTCATCGCTTTGTTTGTACCCAACTTCCTCTAATTTCACTTCTAGATCCTTATATAACACTGTGTTATTTTTCCATGCCTAACTCAGAAAATGGTTTCCCACTTCTTGACATGAATAAGGAACACTGGATTTGGATTTAGAATAGTTTCTTTTCAGAAATGGCTTCATCCTAAACTAGACCTGTGATGACTTAAGGCAACTTAGTTAAATTCATTTTCTCACATAGTAAATCGGAAAATTAGTTTACAGTAGTAATGAAATAGACTGAGACAGCAATTAATGAATATGAATAAATGCAGTTAACAAATGTAAGGCACTTCAAGTCTGTAATTCAAGTAAACATTTAACTCCTCCAGCAGAATAGCATTCTCCAGCAGAAAATGACATGGATTTTTTTTTCAGATTTTTTTTCAAGTAACCTCCCTTCCTATTCCAACTCATATCTTATTCTTTAGCCAGATATTTTTCTTATTGTGGCAATGAGGGAGGTAAAAATTGTTTTTGTCTCAAGGACTTTCAATGCTTTAAGGCTAACATTAATTTCTTTAAATAACTATCACACCAACTTGAGCAACATTCACTTGTACTTTTCAAGCAACTATTTAGTCGCCTTATAATTAATTAGAATAAGCCACAGGAATAATTTCAAGCCTAAAATTGATGTCTCGTTATCCATTTTAGTGGTGGGCAAATTGGCATTGGCATAGGGGAGAAGGGTGTCTTTTCTATTATCACTTCAATCATCCAAGCTCTGTTTTGCAGTTTTCCTAGGAGGCTAGACTATTTCTGGAAATAGTATGAAAATTCATGAACTCAGACAAGCCAGAAATGTAACCTTACCCTGGGGAGATTTTGCCAGTTGGCAAAAACTTAATAGTAATGAGATTGAATTATCTGCTACGGATCAACGGAGTATATTCTATTATATGGCCTCAAGCTATGCGCCAAATTTAACCAATCATCTCAGCATTATATGCCAGGCTGAACTGAATGAATCAACAAAAATACATGTCCATGACTACAAAAATGTTTAAAACTATATGATCTAATATTCTGGATTAGTACCATAATGTTCTGATTAGGAGAAAATCGAATACAGAGTGAATACAAACTGATGAGTCAAGATGAGCCAATTTTAAAAAGTTCCTCTGAATCTGGTCAATTATTTCCAAGTTTTAAATTATACCTCTGGATTAGTCCATTTGCACACTGCTAGAAAGAACTACCTGAGACTGGGTAATTTATGAAAAAATGAAGTTTAAATGACTCACAGTTCCACAGGCTTAACAGGAAGCATGACTGGGAAGCTTCAGGAAACTTCTGATCGTGGCAGAAGGTGAAGGGGAAGCAAGCCTGTCTTGCCATGGTGGAGCAGGAGAGAGAGAGAATGAAGGGGGAAATACCACACACTTTTAAACAACCAAATCTTGCGAGAACTCCCTCACTATCATGAGAACCACAAGGGGGAAGTCCATCCCCATGATCCAGTCACCTCCCACCAGGTCCCTCCCTCAAATCCTGGGGATTACAATTTGAGATGAGATTTGGGTGGGGACACAGATCCAAACCATATCAACCTGTAAATGAGGGCAGGTCCAGCATAAAAGAAACGCAGAATAACACTTTGTTATTAAAATCCTCATGCCTGAAAACGATTCATTCTAGGATGCACCTCAAGCTAGGGTAAAGGCTCTTATTTATTATCATTTATATCCAATCCCAGTGGTATCCCTGGCATATACCAAGGCAATAACGAATGTTTATGTAATGACGGATGTCAGGATACTTTGGTTGAGCATTCTGTGAACACCACCAGAAATACCTGTTCATCAAGCAAGTCTAAGTTCATTAAAGTTACTGTGGTAAAGGAGAGCACCTTAACAGAGGCTTAGCAATGTTTCAAAATGGTGAAATAAAGAAAGGATGTTTGTAGCTTTTAGAGGCCTGAAATGGATGATTTTAAGGTGGATCTTGCAACGTGGGGAACTGGTTGAGAGTGGACAGAGTTTCTGACATAATAGCTTTCTATTGGTACGCACAGTGAGGCAAGGGCTTGAAATAAATATTGATAAATAAGCTGTTAGTCTTGATAAAAACTCTTTTTATTTGGTTTATTGTTTTTATCATTGAGGGCCAGGCAGTTCTTGGTGTGAGAGCTAAAGTACTTTTCCTTAGTATCAGTATAGTATTTATGACAGGAAAAGCAAGTATTCCTTGTCCCAGTATTGTTTAAAACAGGCATAGGAAATAATATTGGTTTTAGGTGACAATAAAAAATTAAGTGATGAGTAAGTAAACCTTCACAGGATCACCTAATGACAAAAATTATCTTAATGAGACAGTGGTATCCTACTCCATTACAAAAAAATTATTATCTCAATGCAAAGAATTCAGTGGTATTATTCTTCATTATTCTTTCCATGTTTATTCTATGTCTTATTGCAGTTAATTGACTACACTGAGAGTATAATCACACTTTTTCTGAGGTAGTCAATGCCTTGTGTCACCTTTAATTAATTATTTTTGCCACTGAAGAGTTTTTGCATTGGCACATCTACCTAACTTATTTTTCTGTATTCCATGGGAGAAGCAATAAGCAGGAAAAGACTATTTCCATTTTTATCATTTTTCTAATTAATATTTCTGGCATTTCAAATTTTAGTACTTTATCTTGTATAGGTAAGCCTTTCATTTTTTGAGTAACTATTTTTCAGATTATGATTGGAAGATCAAATTTCTCTTTGGCTACATCACCCTCCATGTATATTCTAGTTTTGTGCTCCTCCATTGCTTCATGAGCCCATGAAATCTTATCTTGCAGAAAATTCATAGAAATCCCTGTTCTTCCATTATTTCTGATGTAGATTTGTATTTTTTCCATTTATTTGCTGCCATTTAATGGCGTCTTAGAAGAACAGAAAAGGCTATATATTTGGTCTGTCATCTTGATTGAAAGACTTTTTGTCTAATTTTGGACATTTATTTAGATACTGTATTTGTTTTCAAGTGGTTATTAAGTAATGAAATATGTGCTGTCTTAATATATATTATACATATTAATGAAGACTAACATAGAATGATGACGAATAACTATGGAGTGGGAGTTTTGAGCTCTAGTTCCAGTTCCAAGCATTCTAGCTATATTAATTCAAACAAATAATTTAATCTTTTTTATTTAAGTACCTGCATCTGTGACACAGTCAGGTTGTTTCCTATGCCTTTCTTTTTTTTTTGAGAGGGAGTCTATCTCTGTCGCCCAGGCTTGAGTGCAATGGTGTGGTCTCAGCTCACTGCAACCTCCACCTCCCGGGTTCAAGCAATTATCTTGCTTCAGCCTCCCGAGTAACCAGGACTACAGGCACCCGCCACCACGCCCGGCTAATTTTTGTATTTTTGGTAGAAACGGGGTTTCACCATGTTGGCCAGGCTGGTCTTGAACTCCCAACCTCGTGATCCGCCCGCCTCAGCCTCCCAAAGTGCTGGGATTACAGATGTGAGCCACTGCACCCGGCCTATTCCCTATGCCTTTCTAAGATGTTTCCAATGTTAATATTCTGATTCTACGTCATCCTAAGACAGGGAATCTAAATTAATTACGTTTGAGTACAGAACAATTTGATCATTTTAGTGCAAGTTTTAGGACCATTAAATTTTAAATCTTAAATTTGGGTCTTAAATCTCAGGTCTAAGTTCTTTAAAATACTTTAATACATATATAGACAGAGCATGGGAGATATTTTTTCCTTCCTGAAACAAAGTATGTGATTTTTATTTTTTCAACATTATTTCTTCAATTCTCTGACACCAACTAGGTGTCCTCAACTCAATTTAATTCTGACACTAATTATCCAGCGTTAGTGTCAGACTTCATAGGATATGGGCTAAGTCACATAATACTGCCATCACTTCAGTGCCAGTCAGAAGTATCAGGTTCCTTGTTTACTCACTTGTTTGGGGAAAAAAACTGAAATCATTTTTCCTCTGCTCTTACGCCACAACAGTTATCAACAGAGAAGAAAACTTTTGTGACCAAATGTGTGGGGAATTTCCCACCCCGACAAGGCTCAGGCACCAGTTGGGTATAAACCAATTCAATTCTGATACTAACTACCCAGACACAGTGTCAGATCACACAGATTGAGGACTTAGTTCCCAAGACTTCCCCTAACTTCAGTTAACAGTCACAAGTCTGGGCCTTCAGAAATTCTGTCTGGCTGCCTTGAGGTTGGGGTTCCTGCTATCCCCTCTTTGGGTGTGATTAATTTGCTGGAGTGGCTCACAGAACTCAGGGAAACACTTACTTACATTTACTGTCTTATAATAAACAACATTACAAAGGACGCGGATAAAAAGATGCATAGGGAGAGGTGTAAGGGAAAGGTCACAGAGCTTTCATGCCCTCCCTAGGTGCACCACCCTTCAGCAGCCTCTACATGTTGAGCTATCTGGAAGCTCCCTGAACTCAGAGCTTTCATGCCCTCCCTGGATGCACCACCCTCCAGGAGCCTACGCATGTTCAGCTATCTGGAAGCTCCCGGAACCCAGTTCTTACGAGTTTTAATGGAGGCTTCATTACATAGGCATGATAGGCAACAATGTAGAAATATGATTGGACAAAAATAGTATGGCCTTATCTTAAGAGACTGAGCTGGGAAACCCAGCAAGGCCTGTTTTTTCAGATTCTTCTTGGCCTCTCTGTGAAGCATTCCTTCCTCCAGGTTATAGAGTAGGACCCTCTCTGTAATGAGGATCTCTTCACCCATAATCAGATTAGAGTCTTGGGCAGGTAAAAGGAAAACAGGGAGGCTGGGCGTGGTGGCTCACGCCTATAATCCCAGCACTTTGGAAGGCCGAGGCGGGCGGATCACGAGGTCAGGAGATCGAGACCATCCTGGCTAACACGGTGAAACCCCATCTCTACTAAAAATACAAAAAATTAGCCGGGCGCGATGGCGGGCGCCTGTAGTCCCGGCTACTCGGGAGGCTGAGGCAGGAGAATGGTGTGAACCCGGGAGGCGGAGCTTGCAGTGAGCTGAGATCCGGCCACTGCACTGCAGCCTCCTGGGCGACAGAGCGAGACTCCGTCTCAAAACAAAAACAAAAACAAAAACAAAAAACAAAGGAAAACAGGGGAAAGTGAAAGATTCTATTCCTTGAGGCTTGCTCCTAAGGCCTAAAGCACCTCCATATCATAACAGAAGACCATAAAAGAGCCTATGGGAGTTTTGAGCCAGAAACGTGGACAAAAACATTACACACACACACACACAAAATAATATCCCACCTTTTTTTGTCCAAATTGGCTATGAAATAGGGGTTTCCCACAACCCCCCTCCTCAAGTTTGATAAGTTGCTGGAATAATTCACAGAACTCAGGAAAATATTATATTTGCAATTACAGTTTATTATAAAGGATAGAAGTGAACAGCCCAATTAAGAGGTCCGTAGGATGAGGTGCAGAAGGGTCTCAAGCACAGGAGCCTCTGTCCCCATGGAATTGGAGTATGCTACCTTCCTGGCATGTGAATGTGTTCACCAATTTGAAAGTTCCTCAAAGCCTGTCATTTAGGGGCTTTTACAGAGATTTCGTTACATAGGCATGATTATAGCCATTGGTGATTAATTCGACCTTCCGCCCCACTCTTTTCCCCAGAGGTGAGTAAGGTGAGGCTATAAGTATAAGCTTTTAAATCAAGGGTTGGCCTTTCTAGCAACCAACCCCTATCCTTCAGCTATCTAGGGTCCTACCATGGGTTACCTCATTAAAAGAAAATACATTCCTATCACCTTTATCACACAAAAATTCCAAGGGGTTTAGGATTTCTGTACCGGGAGCTGGGGACAAAGATCAAATAGTTTGTGTGTGTGTGTGCGTGTGTGTGTGTGTGTGTGTGCTAGTAATTGAAATTTAATGCATATTTCTTTTCGATTTGAAAAACTGGTAGAAATGTCTGTTTTACTTACAAGTCTTAGATTTTTATTTTTATTTTTTTTTTACTAAAGGAACTTTTATAAGAAACTGATTAGACTTCATAGGCTAACAATATCTAGAATGTTACACACATACTGAATTGGTTTCATCAAGGGAAAAATTACTCCCTTGTGGTATATTCGATATTTTGAGAAGCTATGTTGACTCTTTAAGCCACCAGGGTACCATTTAGCAAATTGCAACTTCAATGGATTATTAACTTTTTACATAATATATTTCAATTAAGATGAAATTGGATTCCACTGAAATAAAATAGTTGATGCTGAGTTTAGTCTATAAGCAGGAGAGCACTGGCAATGTTGTTTAAGGACATTTTACCTAAAAGAAACTCAATCACTTCAGAAGTGAATTCACTTATATTTGACTACAGGCAACCACACATAGAATCAGTGGATAAATATTTTAACTATTTATCTTCCTCAGAGGCTCTTCCATATTTTATCTTCAAAAAGGAATGCTTTACAAAGTATTCCTCACTAAAATATCACTACAAAAATTACTTTAAAAAATTAAGTTTGAAACGTGTCAGTTAATTTCCCCTCACATCATTATTCTGAATAAGTCAGAATTCTTCAAACCTAATAGAGTGAGATTATCTCAGTGATACAAAGTACAATCTACTGACAAGTGACTCATTGAAAGTAGAATGAACTCTTCCTTGTCCACTAAGAGCCCATTTGATCCACTGAAGGCAGTTATTGTAACCAATATCACCTAAGCTTTTATATACTGACTTATTTTGAATTGCAATTTAAAGCCTTACTAAACTCACTGAATTCTATAGGGAGAAGAAACATTTTCTTATATTCATTCATGGTATTTTTGATTGATTTTTGTTACATTAGTTTAACATTTGTGCAGGTTTCACTGTCTACTTCTCTTCATGTCTTGACTGGTCTTTATATGCAATGCACTGAGGAATGAATCCATTACACTGTGCTTCTTCTGGTATGATGCACATTCTGTGTATTCTTAGCTTAGGGTCAATATTTGATGGAACATATCCTTCTCTCTTAAGATCTTTTAACTCTGTGTTCCAACCCCATATCCATACTTCTACCTTAAATAAGCTAACTTAGTACTTCCTTATTCTGGCCAAATTACATGTTTGGTGATATCTATTTCTAATGTCACCTGATCTTTTATTTTCATTCTTTTAAAATATATATTCCATGTTCTGTCTCAAAGCAAAATCTTGATAGCGAGACCATTTATACTATTTAAAGATAATGTTCCCTCTATCCGTCCCTTCTTCTTTCTTTAAAACACTTGTGTGTGTATAAATATGTGTACATATATAATTATATAACTATAACTACATTTACAACTAAAATCATTACTTCCAAGTTACAACATGAATTGATCATCATAAGCATATCATAATCTTTCTCATCTCATATAGTAAAGTGAACTAATTTGTAACATATGAACATATGATCAACTTGAAAAAATTCAAGCTGGTTTAATGTAACTTACTGGATGAACAAGGCCTTTGAGATTTGGGGTACTAGATGTAGTAGCCAGCCTCTCCTGCGGCATGGCTCTTCCAATGCAAGGCAGAATATCAAACCTGTATAAATGAGCCAAAGATGGACTCTGTGTATCATTTATTTCTTTACTGCAAGCTGATTCCTGCCAGCTCAAAAGGCCCTTGGAACCAAACCCAAATATTTACACATTCCATTTATTTTAAAAATAACCCAAACAGGCAGATTTTTATCCATTTTGAGCCTATCTGCTTTGCATACCTCATGAAACCTCAGCCAACATCTGCTAAACACAGCTTAGGTAAATCTTGAGGTTAAACGATCCCAAGCCATTGCTGTCTTCTAGAGCTCTTTGACCAAGAGACTCAGCACTGCTGAGTGATATCACCTACACATATACGCCCCCTCTCCAAACTCCCTTTCCTAAGGGAGTTCCCATGTCTTCCTCACCTTATGAGTATTGACCTGTGCCAGCAGCTTCTGGACAGTCTTGTGCTGTGAGGGATGTTCTCTGACTGCAAACTTATCACCCTGTATAGCTTGTGTGTTCTACTGCCATCTCATGAACACACCTTTCTCTTTTATCAGCCTCCAAATCCCTAGAACCTCCTACAATCCAAGAGACAGAGCATGCTTAACACAAAGACAATATTTTTCCTTTTCACTTAATATTAGATGGTACAAGGTAAGTAGCCTTTATTATGTTTATCTTGCTTTGAAAGTAAATAGGGGCCAGGTGCACCTGCTCACGCCTCCATTCCTAGCATTTTGGGAAGCTGAAATGGGCAGGTGACTTGAGGTCAGGAGTTTGAGACTACCCTGGACAACAGGGTGAAACTCCGTCTCTACAAAAAACACAAAAATTAGCCTGGCATGAGTGGTGCACACTTGTGGTCTCAGCTATTCAGGAGGCCGAGGCGGGAGAATCACTGGAAACCAGGAAGTGGAGGCTGCAGTGAGCCGAGATGGCGCCACTGTGCTCCAGCCTGGGTGACAGAGTGAAGCCCTGTCTTAAAAGAAAAAAAAAAAAAGTAGATAGAAAATAAAGAATATCTTTATGCGAATCAAACTTTGCCCTTTCTTCCATCTTTTGTTTGTCTTGCTTTCCTTATACCCCTTTACTTTAAATCTTTTATTTACAAGATATATGAGAGAATCATATTTTTTAACTTAAATAGACATGATATAGTGGTTCATCTACCAAAGAGAAAAAAAATGAACATATACTTTATTTATTTATTTATTTATTTATTTATTTATTTTTTTGAGACGGAGTCTCGCTCTGTCGCCCAGGCTGGAGTGTAGTGGCCGGATCTCAGCTCACTGCAAGCTCTGCCTCCCGGGTTCACGCCATTCTCTTGCCTCAGCCTCCTGAGTAGCTGGGACTACAGGCGCCCGCCACCTCTCCCGGCTAGTTTTTTTGTATTTTTTAGTAGAGACAGGGTTTCACCGTGTTAGCCAGGATGGTCTCGATCTCCTGACCTCGTGATCCACCCGTCTCGGCCTCCCAAAGTGCTGGGATTACAGGCTTGAGCCACCGCGCCCGGCCCATATACTCAATTTATAAAGACCAACAATTATGGAACTTAGCAAAAGATTTTAAATTATTTTAGAAGAAAAACAAGAAAAAATGAAGAATTACAAATACAAATCCGTGAAACAATAAACCAATTTTGGTTTACTTCTCCACTTAGATCAACTTACATATTAGTAAACTGTGATATATATATACACACATATATATACACACACACACACATATATATACACACACACACACACATATATATATATATATATGCACACTGGCATTTGTTTTTATAAGTTGAAGGCCTTCCATCTTCTAAAATTTAAAGTCATCTTTAGCAACATTTATTGAGTGTTTCCCATGTGCTAGACAGAGTTCTAAGAAACAGCTTATTGCTAAAACAGAATAATAACTGTTTCAAACAGGTCTCCAAAGAAAACAAAAAATGGTTAATAGCAAAATTGTTGTCAAACGTGACAAATAAAATTGATGCATGTGCGTAAACCACCAATTGCCCTCTTCTCCAGTGAAAACACCCAGTACCAGTTGCCTCATTAACACCTGACATGTCATTGTCCTTCAAAAATCTATCTTGCAACAATCCAAATTTTTCTAATCCACCAAAAATCCCAATTCATATATCATATCTGCGTTGAAGACTTTCCTTGCAAACATTCAGGCACACATTTCTTTCTACATTTGTATTTTTATAGTAGTTATTGTTTGCAAGTCTCCTAATCACATATATTATTTGTAAATATTACTATTTCTCATGTCAGTATCATGTCTTTTATCTCCTGGAAATCAGTATTTTAATTTTGTTCATTTTTAAAATTATAGTGCCTGGACCATAATTAGTGCTGTGTAAGTGTCCTCGTTGAATTGTTTTATATCTGGAATGCAGCAGAAAAGTTTTTGCATCTCAGAAACACCTAGCATAATGTCCAATCTTATTATTAAATTGTAATCTAATGTTCACTCTCAAAGACTTCCTAGCTGCTTTTAGGTAAATGGTGTTCTCCCCTGTAGTTTTTATTTTCTAAGATTTAATGCAAGGTGATGCAGTTGATTAGAACAAGTTTATGTATTTCTTCACCTTTAAATTGATGATTTTATGAGTTAATAGTCATTGAATAAATTAATTTATTGAAATAAAATGACTGCCTAAAGAATTCATGAAGAGTTAGAGATGACAGTTCTTCTATATCAACATAGAAAAGTTATTACTAAACTACATAGTCTTAATCAGGCTTATCTGATCAACATGCTATGTGGGGTATGAAAAATTCCATTAACTATGCCAATTCTTAATAATTGTATTCATTTTTGAAAAAGAAATAATGTTAACTTTAATCTTTTCAAAATAAATATTGCGACTTGCTAAATCATTCTTTGGACACACAATAACAACATACTTTTATGGCAACATTCCTTTAAAATTTGAATATATTAGCGTTTAGATACAAAGTTAGTTTACCTACTAACACAATACTATAATTTTATGGTATTCACTTACTATAGATTACAGATGGAATAAATGAAATATTCCTCAAAAATGATGGATTGTTAGGCAGCAAAATTTGTGTTGAAACCCCAAACAAAACAACTGGAAATACTCTCTGTAATATTATACTAACATATGGCTATGTAAGATATGAGACTTTCCCTATTTTGCCAAGGTACCCAACAATTTTAGGTAAATTTATTTCATAAAATGTAATCCATGAATAAATATTGTATATAAGCTCTGTGGCATTTTTTCTTGTGAGTGAGGTAATGCCTTAAAATTATTGTAACAGTTACATTCTTTCTTTCAGAGCCCTCGGCATAATTAGGGAGATAAAATATATGAAACATTAATTGGTCTTCCTGATGATACCCAAACATTTTTTAAAATTAATTTTGTGAATGTAATATATGAAACATACTGTTGAAAACAACATTCAAGATGCCCGCCCCCCAGTGACCCATATTCTAGGTGTATATGCCCTTGTTTATTTCTCTCCCATATCGAATAGGTGTTTGATTGCGTGTGACCTGCCAAGTCTAGATCAGAAAAGGCATTGCGGTTTCCATCTTGCTTTCTCTTGTATCACTTCTTCTGGGGGAAACCAACCGATACATCGTGAGAAAACTCAAACAGACCATTGACAGATGCAATAGGGAAAAACAGACCTCCTGCCAATAGCCATCACCAGAATTGAGTGTGAGGAAACTTGCAAATAGATTTTTCATCTCCAGTCAATTCTTAAGATGACAGTAGCCCTGGCTGACATCTGACCAAGACTCATGAAACTCCCTGAGCCCAGATCCAAGCCACTAAGCTTCTCCTGAATGACTGACCCACTAAAATTTGGGGTAATATGCAGCAATAGATAAATAATAAACATAAAGAATATATGTAACATATATGTTATTATAAAACAATAATAAAATGAACACCTGTGACACCTCCCCCCATATTTATGAGATAGGACATTATCAAAAGGTTGTGTCCATTTTCACTTGTCTACCTCTATGTTAGTACAGCACATTTTAATTATTAGTGATTGGTATTAAGTCTCATTTTATGAGAGAATAGATGCCTTCCCCCACCTTTTACTTTTTTCTTTTTAGGGGCAACTTGGCCAGCCCCTTCGCCGTTTCCTGTTAGTTTTATTTTCAGTTACCACAAGATCAGGGATCTCAGGATCCATTAAAATACTTTTTGGATATTTGTTGGAATTGCATTTTGAACACTTGAATATTTGATATGGAATCCTCTTAACCATTAATTTAATGTGTTGAGGTATTTCAATACCTTTTAGCAATATCACTCATATATATTTCACATATCTTGTCTTGCATTTATTCTTAAGTATCTCATGTTAGGCACAGAAGCTTCTCTTTGTTAAATTATTAATAATTCCTAAATTTCACCGGCTTATTTACCCCAGAAGTAGGTATTTATTTTTTTAGAAAAACAGAAGAATCATTTATTACTATTGTGATCACATAATTCATTTATATTTTGCTTAAAGACATTAAGTTTGATAATATTATGAATCAAACCAATTTCTGCAAACAGATTGTAATGATCAGCAAAAAACAAAATCATTTATTCAGCATTGAATTTTCTTAACCAAAACATATTCCATGTGACTCTGACTTTCTTTTTTCTAGGTGAGTTAAAAATAATGTAGTATGTAACATTCTCCATATATTGCCAATCATGATGGTAAAAATATAACAATAAAATTACCTGGGTTAAATCAGAAGGAATGAGCTAAAATAGTATGTAAAGCAAAACATGGGGAAACACCATTTTAGTGAATGTTTTATGAGTTTTGTTATTCATTTTATTATTATCCTGTTAGATTCAGTTATTTGCTACTAAAGAGAGAGACAAATTGTATATCATCCAGTCAACTTATTGAATATTACCTATAGAATATCTATGTACCTGTATTTTGCATAAGAAAAATGGTTTATTTACATAACAGTTGTTCTGAGTAGTGTTAATAGTATTCAACCCTAAACCCAATTCTATTTTCAGATCAACCATGAATCCTTGAGTCAGAGCACACATGGAGCATAGTATCATAATCCTTCAAATTTTAATCAAAGATATTTAACAATAAATATTATAAAATTGATGAGATGGTAAAATTAATTCTTTAAACTAACTAACTATGAAATCTGAACACAAGACTCTATCTTTTAGAAACAGCTTCACAAATGGCTTGGAAAATCAACTTGGTGGTAAATTTAATAAGCCGTATTTCACCCCATTCTTGAAGCCAACCATCCCTGAAAACAATCTAGCAGTACCTGTCATTGGATATCAAAACAAAGGCTGAACCTGAAACTAAAATCTTAATTCTAGATTGGTGTTGTATCTTGGACTGGTCAGAGTCGTTTCCTTCTCAGAACCCTCATTAGTAAATTCAAGCAAGTATGTGTCAGCACCATCTTCTTTTTTTCTAATAGAAAGGTCCCTTGTGAATCTCTGTCTCAGATGCATATACCGTGGCTTTTGCTTTCAAGAGATAGTGCACCAGAAGTAAGGCAGAATCAGCCTCACAAAGCAGCCAGAACAGCATGGGTAGTAAAAGATGGAAATCAATGGGAATTACAGAATAAAAATTTATAGGGGCTGCCTCGGCATGAGCCTTCAATGTCCAATGAAAAGGTGTTTCCAAAATGATGTTATTGGTGACCCCTCTTGGGCTGCAGCCAGGGTATTGGCTCTTCTGCCTCTAACCCCATTGGACCCAGTGGTGAGGAGCCCCTTACCACCTTCTTGTCTCACTCCATGGAAGCCATCAACAAAAGTCAGCTTGTAGCAACTTGGCATAGTGTCCCAAACAGCAGTTGGTTTTCTGAAGACATACGTTTTACACATCTGTGTTTATTTATGAATTTTGGGA
The DNA here is from genome assembly GCF_008728515.1 of Papio anubis. NCBI lineage: Eukaryota > Metazoa > Chordata > Mammalia > Primates > Cercopithecidae > Papio > Papio anubis. Next base: position 110,773,216 of record NC_044996.1, read on the forward strand.
GAAGTGGAGAAATGAAACTGTAAGCTCCGTCAGTGTCAGAGTAACCAACAGAGAAAAGCCTTTTCTGCCTTTTCTGATTTGAAAGATTTTCATATCTCTGGAGGGCATTATTGAATTAGATTATACAGTCTCCAAAATTAATGGGGCTTTATCTTAATGAGTTTACAGAGATTTGGAAGTGCATCTCTAGATCTAACTACCCCAGAGATTTGCAGAAAATAAAGTATTTGAGACATTACATGTGCCAGCTTTCTAAGAGAAAAGTAAACTTTTATAATAGAAACTGTGAGCTTGTTTACACAAGAAACTAAGTGCATGTATTCAAACTAAAGTTTTGCCCAAATTACACTGATTCGAATATAGCTGTATAACTTTCTTCTAATTTTTATAAGTGGTAAGTATAAAATAAGCAATTCATCCTATTTTTTTAAAAATTAAGTTCTGGGGTACATGTGCAGGATGTGCAGGTTTGTCATAGGTAAATGTGTGCTATGGTGGCCTGCGGGACCTATCAACCCATCACCCAGGTAGTAAGCCCAGCATGCTCTCCGAATGCTTTCCCACCCTCGTCCTCCCCCAACAGGCCCCAGCAAGTGTTGCTCCCATCCCCATGTCCATGTGTTCTCACTGTTCACCTCCCACTTACAAGTGAGAACATGTGGTGTTTGGTTTTTGGTTCCTGAGTTAGTTTGCTGAGGTAATGGCTTCCAGCTTCGTCCATGTGCCTGCAAAGGACATGATCTCATTCTTTTTTATGGCTGCATAGTATTCATTGGTATATATGTACCACATTTTCTTTATCCAGTCTATCATTAATGGGTATTTGGGTTGATTCCATGTCTTTACTATTGTGAATAGTGCTACAATAAACATATGCGTGCATCTATCTTTATAATAGAATGTATATTATTTTGGGTATACACCCAGTAATGGGATTGCTGGGCCAAATGGTATTTCTGATTCTAAATCTTTGAGGAATCATCACACTGTCTTCCACAATGGTTGAACTAATTTACATTCCCACCAACAGTGTAAAAGCGTTCCTATTTCTCTGCAGCCTCACTAGCATCTGTTGTTTCCTGACTTTTTAATAATCACCATTCTGACTGGCATAAGATGGTGTCTAATTGTGGTTTTGATTTGTATTTCTCTAATGATCAGTTATGTTAAGCTTTTTTTCATGTGTTTGTTGGCCGCAGTGCATCTTATTTTTAAATTACGTTGGTTTGTTTTCTTATGAAAAAACCAGTAATTCTGAACTTCCAAAACTTTTTGTATCAATTTATTGACCAGTTAAGCAAATGTTTTTCTATACTACATTTAGGATTGAGAAAAATATGAAACTATATGTTTATTCTTCTGACAAAGCTTTTATGTCAGCAGTAATTGTGTTTTGTCTTAAGGATGTCTGTATTTATTTAATTTGGAATTCAATTGGAAATTATTTAATTTCCAAGATTCTTTGCTTACCTGAAGGTGTATAAGTTATATGAGTGGTAGTTAGCCATATTATATGAACTTGTGAGCTTTGCTTATCTGCTAATTTTGTTGTATGATACGTGATTATCAATTATCCACTTCCATGTTTCTTGTGTGTGTTTGTGAAAAAGAAATTAGTAATTTGGTTAAAGGATATAGTTACTGTGTGAAACTGAGATTCTACTGAGATCAATGATAGCAGAAAAGCACAGGTATGTATGCAAGATAATAGGATATGTTCTGTTTATCAAAGAAAAATGAGAGTAGCATGTAAATTATGATATCTGTTTCAAAATCTGAAAAAGGATAGTGAAAGACAAAACCTGGATAATATAGAGATTTGCAGAATTTTTGAAGCAAGGAAATTTTGTCTTGGTTTGTAATAATTGCATATAATGGAGCTAAAGAGAAGCATTGAAAAGTATTAACATTTTGACAACTTTTGTGCAATGTCGATGGGCTTATTCATAAGATAATTTTATAAGAAATTAGCTTGTGAATCTTTTATTTGACTTTCTATACAATGACAATTAATCATGAAGTTTTCAGTCTTCTTTTAATAAGGAATACTAAAAAGTTTACTGTCTGTGTAATTCACTCAGAGAGCAGAGATTCAGTGTCTTACCAGAACTATTTTCAGTGCTTTGTGTTGACTTTATTGAGCTCTAGAACACAGGTCAGCACATTTTTTTTTCTGTAGTTTCAGAGAGTGATTATTTTAGGCTTTGCATACTATCAGGTCTCTGTCACAACTACTCTGTTACTGTAGTACAAAAGTGCCATAGACAATATGCAAATGAATATGTGTGACTGTGTTCAATAAAACTTTATTTATAAACACTGAAGTTTCATATAATTTTCATGTCACAAAATGTTTATTTTAATTTTTTTCAAACATTTAATAACGTAAAATCTAGTCTTAGTTTATGAACTAAACCCATGAAGTTTGGAATATGGCCAATGTTTTAACGCTTTTTCCATTGACAAGTATATAAGGAGTCATTGATCTTTCCTGATCTTTTCCTCCCAGTTTAGAATTTTATGCTTTTATAAATGGAAATGAAACTTTTAAATATGGAATCAACATCTCATAATTCAGAAACACATGTTTTTGCTGATTTTTTTTTTGTTTTTGTGACAATAGTTACATTCATTGTTTCAATAAGAATTTGTTCCCATTTTACCTCAAATTGGACAAATTGATTGTCCAATGTTATATTTGGGAACGAATCATTTTTAATCAGGTATAGCAAGTCCATCATTAGGGAACAAAGGCAGCAAATGTCTACAAAACCCTCTCAGGAAACTGTACTGGTACCTGTCTTACAAGGTTTCAACCTCAGAAGTGATAAGGAAGGTCACTTCCTGGCAGGCAAGGAATGTTAGTGTATTTGGGGGAGATTGAGGAGAGGACTTTATTAAATCTATGGGTACCACGGTGAAATCTGGGGGAGAGATTTTCATGGCCTTGACATCCTAACCCCCACATGAAGAAAAGGGCCATAGAGTCTTTTAAGTGGTTCAACCCTGGATTCATTGATAAAATTTACAAACAAAATATTTTTGCTAGTTGCTGAATACTAGGTGATCCAGGAAGTATATGTAGCTAACACCACCATTGTATCTGTGAAAATAATCAGATTAAACTATAATGAGGTCAGCCATTTTTTTCTAATCAATATTCAAAGATTATTTATGACCAAATCTTGGGGACTATTAAAAATTATTAAAACTGGAAAAAAGGACAAAAAAGGTGGGTGGCATGTCTTTTCAATATTACTCTGAGGCATTGTTTAATGAGTTCACCTGAGGATTATATATTTTTTCAGGAGAATATACTTATTTGTTATTTACAACTTGATCACAACCCAGACATTATGAAGTTACCAGCTAACTTAAAATTTCTATCTGATAAAAATATAACCGCCATGGTTGCTACTTTATTGCCCCAAATGACAATAACGAATTTGTATCTAACCTAGCAGTCCTGCTCTAAAATTTTTAGATGGCTATCTTGATAAACTATGTAAGCCCTTTTTTATCAAATGCTTTTGGAGTCAGTTTTACCATCTAAGTGGTTTCTCATTAATTAATGAGCTGAATAAAATCTTTGATATATATCCATTTTATATTTTCATGTCATATTTTAATATAAAATTATACTTTGACCCATATAAGATATTCATGTTTATAAAAGCTTGAATTTTCATATTCATGTGGGTAATCACATAAGGTTTCACTGTCATACAATGCAAAATAAATCAAATTTTAGTCTCCTTTTACCTTAAGTTATATTTAAATTTTCAGATGCAGCTTTTGGATTAATTAGATATATATCCTTCTGTGATGGCAAAGAGAAAGGCATTTGAATACAGACTAAATGATCTTAATGTCATGAAACAGGAATTGTGTCTAGAAATAACTGATCATATTTTCCAATTTCTTTTGGAAATGACAGGATAGTAGTAAATCTGCCAAAACTAAAATTGTTTTGGGTAGATATTTTCCAAAGGTCATTTTGTGAATACTAATGAAGCCCGTGCAGCAATTTGTGTAGTTATTTCGATGTGCACTTAGCAGCTGACTCAAGTCTGACTGGCCATTGGGAAACGATGTTGCACAAAATAAGAATTTTTATTTCCCCACAGGAGCAATATTGAAATTTTCCTCTGGTCTAGGTGAATCACTAACTACACCTGCACTTACAAGTCTTCCATGTATAGTACGCATGCCCTATTCTGTAATATGAAACTCTGTCTTCTTCATCAACCATTCGCTAAGTTAAGTGAACCAATTCAAAGCTGTTTGCAACAAAAGTGCTAACATTATTGGCAGGCAAAATTACATGGACATGAGAAAGTATTTTGTGATCTCATCTAGGTGGGAAGAAGGTCTTATGGTATTTTAATTTGAACACTCACACTCCCCCCAATCCAATCTATACTTTTCTATACCTATACTTTTCTTCTTAGCGTTTATCAACGTAAACATAAATATCTTACCTTTTTATTTGTTCTCTCTTTTACCTACTAAAGTATAAGCTTAATTTGGTCAGAGATTTTTGCCTGTATTTTTTTGTCTGCTATTACCTGCCACTTAAAAAAGTGTGTCTGGTACATAGTAAGTGCTATATATATATATATATATATATATATATATATAATAAATGAATAAATGCATGAAAATTGCCTAAGTCCATTTGGGATTATTATATTAATAATATTAAAAAATTTAAAACAGATCAAAGCATCTCTCCTTCAAAGTTTCCTTTTGTTAGCTAATAAGATTCATAAGACCTTTTTGCTTTTATTTTTCTTCAGCAAAACTTAATATCTAGTAAATGACAGAAACTATTACCACCAGGTCATTGTTATGTTTCCTCCTTACAGATACAACAATTTGTAATGCCTTTCTTCTTTATGTTTTAGTGCTTTTCTTATTTGATCTATTATTATTTTTAGACAGGATCTCACTCGGACCCCAGGTTGGAGCGTAGTGCTGTGACCACAGCTCACTGCAGCTTTGACTTCTCAGGCTCAAGTGATCCTCCCACTTCAGCCTCTCGAGTAGCTGGGACTATAGGCATGCAACACCATGCCCAGCTAATTGTTGTATTTTTTGTAGAGATGGGGTTATACTAGGTTGCCCAGGCTGGGTCTTGAACTCCTAGGCTCAAGTGACCTGCCCGCCTTGGACTCCCAAATTGCTGGGATTATAGGCATAGGCCACCACACTGGCGCAATTTTTATAGGACCTCTCAAATTCTGTTGTTAATCCAATAAGGTATACATTATAAATAAATTTCATTTATGTCTATACCATAAAAAATCTGTTTCTAAAAGCTCTGAAATTGTTAAGACAGTATATATATATACACACACATATATATACACACACACATATATATACATATATATATACACACACACAGTTATTCTACCAGTATCTTTCAGAAAACAAAATAAGTTTGAAGGAAAAATTCTTTTTGTCCCCTAAATCAGTGAACAACAGCTATGACTTTTGAATAATTATACTCACAACAATGTTGCATACAGTTAAGCTAATTCAAAGTGATAGGGGTTTTCTTTTAGGATATGTGCTGTTACTGCCTTGGTAAGAGTAGTGCAACATTTTCTTCTATTAAGAAAGAGATAATCAAAGGCAGTTAGCACAGTGGAATAACTAAATACAGAAAAAAATTGAAGTTTAACTTCTAGGAGCCTTTGCCTTCTATCCAGTGAGTTCAAATAAAAAATAGCCAGCATAAAAATACGTTATTAAATAGTATTACTTCATCACCAGTGACTCAGATGGATCAAACATATTAATTTTCCCACAATGTTAACTAATCTGTGTACAGCTCATGAAATGAAACGAAAACTCTGACATTGTCTATGAATATATATTTTGTCATTTAGAGTAGATATTAACATTCTAGTTGGCATTTTGGAGTGCAAATATAAACATAAAATATTATTGGAATTTAAAATGTAATTGAAAGTACAAAAAATTTTTAAAATTGGTAGGTGGTCTACAAAATTTCATTTATTTGTGTACCAAAAGAGTCTTTGTCAATTAATCTTTGGAACACATAATACTTTTCCCCTTAAGAACACCATAGGTATTATTTAAGAATTTTCAAGTTATAATGGCAGATGATGACTATTAACTTGTTCTGCAACCATTGCAATACACATTAAATTCTTCAAAAAGTTTCAAACTTTCAACAACATTGAAAACTAGAAATCTTTAATCTGTAGAATTTGAGGAAGAATTTCTATTTACTAAAGCATAAATGAGGTTATGAGGCAGAATGCAGTGTGGACAACAGAGATATGGAGGGAAAAAGGAAAGAGACCTTAAGGATTTCTGTTCACCTATCTGTTAAATTTTTTCACTGTCCTCCTGAAAAATAAGAGAGGACTGTATTACCTGTCCTCCCTAATCTGTCTCACTCATGCCTCTCATTTTACAATCAATCCCATTCCTAGTTGAGAGAGTTGTGGTAACAATGTTCTTTGGAGAATGTAGCTTTTTATTTGCTATCTCTGCTAATGAAGGACTAAAATAATTCCTAACGCTGTCCAGAAACAGATCTCCCCATGGGCATACAATTGGGCAGTGAAATAAGTATGACTTACTTAAACCAGAAATCTTACACAAAACAGATATAATTACAAAACAATAACAATAAAAACTGTTTTGCATCAGATATAAGATAGGCTAACCACTTATCTCCTTGTTTTGCAAATTAAGAAAATTATTCTAATGGCTGTTGCATGACTATTAAGGGAAATAAAATTTCACAGATTTAGACTTGATACTGACATAACACTAGACAAAGTTTTGTATTTTTAATTTCATGGATGTAGCAAGTTGCAAAAACAACAGTAACAAAACAAAACCAAAACCCAGTTTCTTTTAGAAAGATGTACCACATGAACTGAAATCAGTTTTGGAAAGCTGATACTCTGTTATTGTCTCAGTAAGAGAGTTGAAAGTGATGATGAAAACGTGAGACACCATGATGAACACAGAGTTGACTTAAAGTCAGAAAAAAATATATAGAGAGTGCAGTGAGACAAGGAAACATGACAATAGATTTAATATTGCAGGCTGAAATACAGTCTTACAAACAGTGAAGCATAGTAATGGTATTACAGAAACTGAATTCATGATATAGAGGACAAACCCAGGACATTTTCCCTGATACAGAATAACAAGAAAAGAAGAAGACAATTATAAACTACAAGAAAAGACATGTGGAAAATAGATTGAGAAAATTTATGTTCCTAAGAAAGAGATCAAAATCAATAAATAAAAAAGGGAAATCAATTAAAAATATAATTTAGGAAAATATTATACAACTGAAAAAAAGTTTGACTTATAAAACTGAAAGTATTTATCAAGACAAATATCTCTAATTCTGTGAAGAATGATGATAGTATTTTGTTGGTGTTTGCATTGAATTTGTAGATTGCTTTTGTCAGTCTGGTCATTTTCACAATATTGATTCTACCTATCTATGAGCATGGGATGTATTTCCATTTGTTTGTGTTGTCTATGATTTCTTTCAGCAGTATTTTGTAGTTTTCCTTGTAGAGGTCTTTTGACTCCTTTGTTAGGTATATTCCTAAGTATTTTATTTCTTTTGCAGCTATTTAAAAGGGGTTGAGTTCTTGATTTGATTCTCTGCTTGGTCACTGTTGGTGTATAGAAGAGCTACTGATTTGTGTACATTAATCTTGTATCTGGAAACTTTGCTGAATTCTTTTATCAACTCTAGGAGCTTTCTGGAGGAGTCCTTAAGGTTTTCAAGGTAAACAATCATATCGTCAGCAATCAGTGACAGTTTGATTTCCTCTTTACTGATTTGGATGCCCTTTATTTCTTTCTCTTGTCTGATTGCTCTGGCTAAGACTTCCAGTACTATGCTAAAGAGGAGTAGTGAGAGTAGGCATCCTTGTCTCATTCCTGTTCTCAGAGGGAATGCTTTCAACTTTTCCCCATTCAGTATTATTTTGGCTGTGGGTTTCTCATAGATGGCTTTTATTACATTAAGGTATGTCCCTTGTATGTGGATTTTGCTGAGCGTTTTAATCATAAAGGGATGCTGGATTTTGTCAGATGCTTTTTCTGAATCTATTGAGATGATCATGTGATTTTTGATTTTAATTCTGTTTTTGTGGTGTATCAAATTTATTGACAATTCTAAAATTCATATGGAACGAAAAAAGAGCCCATATAGCCAAAGCAAGACTAAGCAAAGTAACAAATCTGGAGGCATCACACTACCTGATTTCAAACTATACTATAAGGCCATAGTCACTGAAACAGCATGGTACTGGTATAAAAATAGGCACATAAACCAATGGAACAGAATAGAGAACCCAGAAATAAACCCAAATACTAAGAGCCAACTGATCTTCGACAAAGCAAACAAAAACATCAAGTGGGGAAAAGACACCCTTTTCAACAAATGGTGCTGGGATAATTGGCTAGCCACATGCTGGAGAATAAAATTGGATCCTCATCTCTCACCTTATACAAAAATCAACTCAAGATGGATTAAAGATTTAACCCTAAGTCCTGAAACCATAAAAATTCTAGAAGATAACATCAGAAAAAACCTTCTAGACATTGGCTTAGGCAAGGATTTCATGACCAAGAACCCAAAAGCAAATGCAATAAAAATGAAGATAAATAGCTGGGACCTAATGAAAATAAAGAGCTTTTGCAAGGCAAAAGGAACAGTCAGCAGAGTAAACAGACAACACACAGATTGGGAGAAAATCTTCACAATCTATAAATCTGACAAAGGACTAATATCCAGAATCTACAATGAATTCAAACAAATCAGCAAGAAAAAAAAATCACATCAAAAAGTTAGCTGAGGACATGAATAGACAATTTTCAAAAGAAGATATACAAATAGCTAACAAACATATGAAAAAATGCTCAACATCACTAATGATCAGGGAAATGCAAATCAAATCACAATGCGATACCACCTTACTCCTGCAAGAATGTACATAATCAAAAAACAATAGATGTTGGCGTGGATGCAGTGAACAGGGAACACTTCTACATTGCTGGTGGAAATGTAAACTAGTACAGTCACTATGGAAAACAGTGTGGAGATTCCTTAAAGAACTAAAAGTAGAACTACCATTTGATCCAGCAATCCCATTACTAGGTATCTACCCAGAGGAAAATAAGTCATTATTAGAAAAAGATACTTGCACACACATGTTTATAGCAGCACAATTCACACCTGCAAAATCGTAGAACCAACCCAAATGCCCATATGCCCATCAATCAACGAGTGGATAAAGAAACTGTATATATATATACATATATATGATGGACTAATATGCAGCCATAAAAATGAATGAATTAACAACATTTGCAGTGATCTGAATGACATTGGAGACTATTATTCTAAGTGATATAACTCAGGAATTGAAAACCAAACATCGTATGTTCTCACTGATCTGTGGGAACTAAGCTATGAGGACACAATGGCATAGAATGATACAATGGACTTTGGGGACTTAGGTGGAAGAGTGGGAGGGGGGCGAGGAATAAATACTACAATTATGGTGCACCCACCCACCATGGGTGATGGGTGCACCAAAATCTCACAAATCATCATTAAAGAACTCACTCATGTAACCAAATACCACATGTACCCCAATAACTTATGGAAAAATAAAATTTAAAAAAGACAAATACCTCATCTTATCCCAGTGAATTTGAAAAACATTTCAAGAAAAAATTAATAATTCTATAATCAAGAGGGGAGGAAGACAACCCTTTAACTCCAAAGAATAAAAATGAGTTTTGAAGCCTCCGCATAATAAGTGCAGGAGAAAGTAGAGTAAAATCCAATGTATTTCTAAAGAAAAAGGAATTAATACATACATATCTATGCATACATATATTGTATGTATATATATAAATATATATGTATGGCATATATGTATGTATGGCATATACATATACATGTCTGGCATATAAATATATACATATATATGTATTAATGCCAGATGTAGGTACACACACACATGCACACACGTATATATATGCCAAAGAGTTTGTTAATCATGTTGATAGGGCAGAGAAAGTGAACTGCTCATACTATCTCGTCTATCTCATAGGAAACACTTAAAGATATATTCTAGCCACATAAATATAAATTATTTATCAAATATTCATCAAATATTTAATAATAATTATCTGTACTACCATTATTAGGGGCAGACATTGTGCTAAGAACTTGGGATAAAATAGTAGACCAAATTTCACATATTACTCCTTGTTATGCTTAGGAAGAGCTACAGTATGTATAACTGGGAGATATGAGTCACCAAGGCAGTCGAAAAGGATCCCTTAGAAAGTTTTAGTTGTTGAGATCTAAAAATTAGCATTAAAAATTAGGGTCATTGGGTCCAAGGGAAACGTATATTCGAAAATCCTGGGAAGAGAGTAAGCATGACATGGTTAGAGACCCAAAAGAAGTCACTGTGACTATAGAGGAGAAAAGGGAGTCATGGGGGACACACGAGGTATGGGAAGTGGTAGGCGACAGACCATGCATGGCCTTATAGGCCATATCAATGTTTTTGGTCTTTATCTGCAAAATACAGAAACCATTGATTAAGGGGTGTGTGTGTGTGTGTGTGTGTGTGTGTGTCCTAGTGACATGTTCAGATTCACATTTTTTAAAGTTCATGCTGTTTGAAGGTATAAGGAATATATTTTAAAAGAACAATTAAAATATACGAAAAGCATTAAAGGTGCTATTTTATTTGCACATCTCCAGAAATGGTGAATTAGATCGAGAGTGATGACAAGGAAATAGTGGACAGTTTAAAGATATCCTGGACTAATTCAAAATAGCCACAAGAAGAATAAAATACCTAGGAATACAGCTAACAAGGGAGATGAAAGATCTCTACTAGAATTACAAAACACTGCTAAAACTAATAAAAGACAACACAAACAAATGGAAAAACATTCTATGCTCATATATAGGAAGAATCAATGTTGTTAAAAGGGCCATACCGCCCAAAGTAATTTACAGATTCAATGCTATTTCTATCAAATGACCAGTATCATTTTTCACAGAATTAGAAAAAAAAACTATTCCAAAATTCATATGGAACCAAAAAAAAACAGCATTGCCAAAGCAGTTATAAGCAAAAGAAAAAAGCCCGAGGAATCACACTACCTTGAGTTCAAACTGTACTATGAAGCTACAGTAACCAAAACAGTATGGTACTGGTACAAAAACAGACACATAGACCAACTGAACAGATTAGTGAACCCAGAAATAAAGCTGCAAACCTACAATTCATCTGACCATTGACAAAGTCTACAGTAACAAGCAATGGGGAAAGGACTTCCTATTCAATAAATGATGTTGGGATATCTGGCTAGCCATACACAGAAGATTGAAACTGGACCCCTTCCTTTCACTATATATAAAAATCAATTCAAACTGGATTAAAGACAAAAATGTGAGACCTGAAACTATTAAAACCCTAGAAGAAAATCTAGGACATACCACTTTGGACATAGGCTTTGGCTTGGCAAAGATTTCATGACAAAGTCTCCAAAAGCACTTACAACAGAAAAGGAAATAGACAAGTTAAAACAAAGAACTTCTGCACAGCAAAAGAAACCATCAACAAAGTAAACAAACAGCTTAAGAAAACATTTGCAAGCTATGCATCTGACAAAAGTTTAATATCCAGAAACTACAGGGAACTTAAACAATTCAGCAAGCAAAAACAAACCCATTAAAAAATGAGCAAAGGACGTGAACAAAGACTTCTTAAAGGAAGATACTACGCATGTGGTCAACAAGCATATGAAGAAATGCTCATCATCACTAATCACCAGATAAATGCAAATCAAAACCACAGTAAGATATTGTCTCATACTAGTCAGAATGGCTATTATTAAAAAGCCAGAAAGTAACAGAAGTTGGTAAGGTTGCAGAACAAAGGGAATGCTTATACACTGCCGGTGGGAATGTAAATTAGTTCAGCCCCTGTGGAAAGCAGTTTGGGGATTTCTCAAAAAACTTACAACAGAACTACCATTTGACCCAACAATCCCATTCCTGAGTACATACCAAAAGGAATATAAATAATTCTACCAAAAAGACACAGGCATGTATATATTCATCACAGCACTATTCACAATAGCAAAGATATAGAGTCAACCTAGATGCCCATCAACGGTGGACTGGACAAAGAAAATGTGGTACAAATACACCATGGAATATTATACAGTCATAAAAAGAATGAAATCGTGTCCTTTGCAGCAACATGGATACAGCTGGAGGCCATTATCCTAAGCAAATTAACACAGGAACAGAAAACCAAATACCACAATGTCTCACTTCAAAGCAGCAGCTAAACGCCAAGTACACATGGACACAAAGAGGGGAACAATAGACACCAGAGCCTACCTGAGGGTGAAAGTTGGGAAGAAACTGAGGCTAAAATACCTACCTATTGGCAACTATGCTGATTACCTTTGTGACCAAATCATTTGTACACCAAACCCATGCAACACGCAATTTTTTCATGTAACACATCTGCATATGTACCCTCTAACCTAAAATAAAAATAGAAAAAGGAAAAAAAAAAGATATACTGGACTAAAAATTTTTTGGTTTTTGGCGTATGCAATTTATTGGACATTGATGCTTTTCACTGAGAAAATATCTTAGAAGAGGTGGACTCAGTGTCAGAGAGAAAGTTACATGTGCAGTGTGGGGGATTGCTAAATGTGAGTTTCCTTTGAGACATTTAAATGACAATTTCTGTAAGGTGATTGGGTCTGGATTTCTCAGAAGAGTTCTTCGACACATATACAAGTCTTCGAGTCATCACATATAGGATTTATTTAAAACTTTGGAAATGATTAAGACAGAGGAAACAACTCACAAATGTATAAGCCTGGAAAATAGTAACTGGGACTAAGCCCTGAAAGAAGTTACAATTAAACAAGTAATTTATAAATATATATTTTTAAAATTTCTTCTGGAAAGATATACAATAAAATGTTTTAACAAGATAGAGGTTTATTTATTTATTTATTTATTTATTTATTTGAGGCAGAGTCTTGCTCTGTTGTCCAGGCTGAAGTGCAGTGGCATGATCTCGGCTCACCACAACCTCCGCCTTCCGGGTTCAAGTGATTCTCCTGCCTCAGCCTCCCAAGTACCTGTGATTACAGGCACCTGCCACCATGCCTGGCTAATTTTTGTATTTCTAGTAGAGACAGGGTTTCACCATGTTGGCCAGGCTGGTCTGGAACTCCTGACGACAAGTGATCCACCCACTTCAGCCTCCCAAAGTGCTGGGATTACCGGCGTGAGCCACCGCGCCTGGCCATAATTATTTATTAGTTACATGTGTGTGCAGTCCTGGACTGGTTTGGTGGTTCCAAGGTTATCATCATCCTCAGTAAGTGATTTTGATTCTCAAGTTCTCCTCTGCTTTCAAGATTCCTGCTGTAGCTGTAACCTCATGTCCTTGTTCCAGGCAGGGAAAGGAGGAAGGATGGAGAATATCCAAAAGCCTTACCTGATTTATGCTCCATCTCATTGTTTACTCTTGGGTGCAAGGGCACTAGGAAACATAGATTTTGGTTGGCATATTGGCATCTGGAATGAGCTATGCTTTCTGTTAGTAAAGAAGAAGAGAATGGGAATGGGAGAGGCAACTAGCTGTCTGCTATAAACAACTGTGGGAAAATCTCTCATACATTACTGTTTATAATGTATGTTACTACAAACTTTCTGAATAACAATTTGGCAAATTATATTGAGTATTTAGCATGTTTATATACTTCTGACTGAGTATTTTCACTTTTAGGAAGTTAATTTCAATAGAACGAAGATATTCTGTCTCAACAAGCAGACATGGAAAGTTTACAGTGATAGTTATCTTGGTATTTAGGTTGGAAACAAGCCAAGTGTTAAGACCAGTAAAATTTGCAAGTTCTGGATACCAACCAATTGCTTATCGAATAAGGGCATAGGATATACATATAGTTGTACCCTTTAAGGTAATTCAAATTGGAGGTCCCAGTCCCATTATTTTAATAATAAAGTTTACATTGTTATGTCAAACTTAAGCCTTTCACTTAAGTTTTATTATCCTGTACCCTGGTCAGCGTTTCTCAAAGTAATCTATTCTTTCACTCTCTTTGTCAAGTGCTCTATATCCTGCTGCCAAGTAAATATTGCATATTGATTTGTTCTTCATTATTGGAAACAAGTACGTCTTATCGTTATTTAATTTTATTTAGTGTTATCATTCAGACATTTCACATCCTGGACAATGAGAAATTTGATATTTGGTTCTTTCTTCATCTTGCTAAACCGTTTAAAACTTCTTTCTTCCTAAATATGATGAAAGACCACAAATAACAATCAATTTATTTCTGTAGTATCTCAATGACCCTACAGACTTTGGAAGTCTCAATGACCATTGTGCATATGTGAAATGCAAATACATAATTAGTTAATTTTTAATCATTCATTTAAAATATTTATTGACTATGTACTCCATGTCAGGTGTTCTTTAAGGTCTAGGGAAACAATAATAAACAAGACAGTTACATTGCATACTGCCTCAAAGTTAATGAACAGTTGAAGAAACATTCAGTTAAATAAGTGATTATAATGTAACTTGATGAATGTTATGATAGGAGAAATTGGTATTTTACTATTCTTAAACAATTTGGCTTAAGACCTATATAAGTTTATCCTTCATAGATAGATAATTAACAGAAAAAATATTCTATGTATTATACCCCTTATCTTTAAAATTAACTAGCAAATTAAATATAATTATGATATCCCTTTTCATTTGTATTACAACTTTCTTGTTAAACATTATAGTAAATTTTCTTTTTATGATTGTAATTAGAGTCACACTTTTATTCACAGACTCAACTTGTTACAAATTACAATAGTATTTTCTGCATTATGTATATATTGTCAGAATTTAGACATTGAGAATCATTTTTAACTGAGCTCAATTGTTCTGATAGCACTATTCAAGATATCTTTGAAATCCTCCTCACTTTTGGGTAGCCATAATATGTTCCACATCACAGGATCAGCTATTACCCAAGATGGATGTCACAGAGGAAAAGAAAAGTTATTAGCAATTAAATTCTGGGTATTGGAGGCTACCACATGAGTAAGTCTGGTAGTAGGATGGAATCGATGCTGGGCCAAATTAGTGCTAGAACTAGAAAGGATACTACTTTCAAAAAGAGTATGAATTTACACTTTCCAGTTTGCGGTTATTAAATCTTTAATTTTATTTTGATATGAAGTTCATTTTATCAGTCACATGCAAACTTAGATTAATAATCCTTCCCCAAAGTTTTAAATATGCCCCTATTTTATTTATAATCCTTCTGTCTCATTGACTTCCATTTTAGAGTCACTTTAGTCTTTCACTATTTGTTACAGTAGAAGAAAG
This sequence comes from Papio anubis, assembly GCF_008728515.1. Taxonomy (NCBI): domain Eukaryota; kingdom Metazoa; phylum Chordata; class Mammalia; order Primates; family Cercopithecidae; genus Papio; species Papio anubis. The sequence goes on from NC_044996.1 coordinate 110,788,713, forward strand.
AAATATCATCCAATCTATGTTTCTCTGTCATCTTATTGATTGCTAGTTAAATGAAACATGTAGAAATAAAAAGTCTGTTTTATGTTCACATTGTGGAAGTGAAGTAAGTTATAGTTAACCAGAGATTGAAGTAATTATTTTTAACGTAAAATGTCAAAAAGTACTGTTATAATTAAGTTTTGTGACATAATACAAATGCATTCTTTAAGTTAAGGAAAAAATAAACTCATTCTAAGGACAAATTGTTAGGAAATATAATAACTCGTGACACCATTAGTGTGCTGCGATGAAGCACCTTCGTTTGTTAATTTGGAAGTCTCAATGACCACTGTGCATATGTGAAATGCAAATACATAATTAGTTAATTTTTAATCATTCATTTAAAATATTTATTGACTATGTACACCATGTCAAGTGTTCTTTAAGACAATAATAAACAAGAGTTATGTATTGCACACTGCCTCAAAGTTAATGAACAGTTGAAGAAATGTTCAGTTAAATAAGTGATTATAATGTAACTTGGTGACTGTTATGATAGGAGAAACTAGAATTTTATGGGATCCTATGGCAATGGGACAAAATCTTCCTTAATGATGGCTTTTTGGGGAATGTCACATTTAGGTTCAGAACTAGAGAATAAATAGAATATAGCCAGACAGAAAGTGGAGTTTGCTTAGTGGAAGAGATTTGCCTTGAGGACAGCCATGTAGTCATGGGGCCAGAGAGTGAATGACATCTATTTGTAGGAGTTAGACTTTGCCCAAAGGGCAAAAGTAAGGCATTGAAAGGACTTAGGTAGTAAATAATCAGATTTGCACTTTCAGAAATATTACTTAGACTGGGATTTGGAATTGTAGAGGGGCAGAGTTAGAAGAAACAGAGCAATCAGAGGGCTATTTCAGAAGTTCAGTAATGGAGGATAAAGGCCTAGAACAGTGTGGGGCAAGTGGTGACAGACAGAAGAATAGAAAATAATTCACATTCAATCCATCAGAAAATCTGTTGACTTTTTTAATGATATGTAATAATTCTACATATTTACGAGGTACAATGTGATGTTTTGATACATGTGTACATTGTGTAATGATCAAATCAGAACAATTGGCATATCTATCACCTCAAACATTTATCTTTTTTTTGTGATGAAAACACTTAAGATCCTCTCTTCTAGCTATTTGAAATATGCAATGCATTATTGTTAGCTATAGTCACTCTACTATGCAATGGAGTGTCAAAACTCATTCCTCCTCTATAACTGTAACATTGTACCTGTTGACTAATGTTTCCTCCTCCCCTCTCCCCCACATCCTCCCCAGTCTCTGGTTACCACTGTTCTACTTTCTACTTCTCTGAGATCAATTTTTTACATTCAACATATGAGTGAGATCATGTGGTATTTAACATCAAAATGTTTCCAAAATCTGACCACTTCTCACCATCTGCCCTTCTACCATGTTGTTATAAGCCACCAACATGCCTCATCTCAATTATTGCAATAATTGCTTAACTAGAAATGCTAGATTAGATTTAGCAAATACAAATTTACCTTGCAATCCTGCTCTTGATTGCGCATCTACCTTCTGTCTCTTCTCCCATGTCAGTCTCTTCTCAACGTAGCAGCCAATGTACTGTTATAAAAATGCAACTCAATCATGCCAAACTGGTCATTATGTGGAGGTTTTTTTTTTTTTTTGTATACTGTGGGTTTTTATTTGATAATATTTTGTCTAGGATCTTTGAGTTCATGTTAATAAGTGTTTTGGCCTCCGATTTGTCTTTCTTAATCTGCCATCATCAGTTTTCACTATTGAGTGTGTATTGTCATCATTGAATTAGTTGTAGAGTATTCTATTCCTTTTTTTCTATTCTCTTGAAATACATTTATAAAATTTGATTTATCTTTTCTTTGCAATTTAGTAAAATTTGCCTGAAAACCACTCAGGCTTTTGTTTGTGGTCATTTTAAATTTTAAAATACTGATCCAATTTATTTGTTATTACAATGTTTTTGAGTTAAATTTCATGTTACTATTTTCTAGGAAATTGGCGACTTCGTGTACATTCTAATTTTATTGTGCGTAAAATTCATGTTTTTTTTTTTTTTTGTAATCCACACTTTATATCTACTTTTGTCTTTTTCCTTTTTCTGCCTTGGCTGTTTATATATGTTGCTGTGCTTCTTAATTAATTTTGCTAGCATCTGTGTGTTTTTACTCATCTTTTAAAAAATAACTAGTTTGTGTCTTGTTGATTATCTCCATTGTGTATTTGTTTAGAATTTGATGAATTTTTGATCTTACCTTTATTATCTTTTAAGTTCTAGAATTGTTTGATTGATTCTATTGTTCATATACCATTCTGTCTCATTTGTGTCTTTAAAATTCCCATGAAACATTTTTTCCTCTTTTTCTTTAAAGTTTCTTGTAACCGTGAGTTAGATCTAGATGTTAAACTGTTTTATTTTATTTTACCTTATTTTATTTTGGCAAGGATATTTCCCAAGTGGTGCTGTGCAGCACTTGATTTTTGATTATTTTGATTATTGACTATTTTACAAATTTATATTTTATTGACTATTTTATGAATTTATATGACTTTTTGAATAATAAGCTGATATCTTGAGTAAAATCTCAAGAGATAAACAAGAGATTAAGTATATTTTTAAATTTATCTTTTTTTTTTTTTGAGATGGATTCTTGCTCTGTTGCCCAAGCTGGAGTGCAGTGGCACAATCTCAGCTTACTGCAACCTCCGCCTCCTGGGTTCAAGCAATTCTTCTGCCTCAGCCTCCCGAGTAGCTGGGACTACAGGTGCATGCCACCATGCCCGGCTAATTCTTGTATTTTCAGTAGAGACAGGGTTTCACCATATTGGCCAGGCTGGTCTCGAACTCCTGACCTTGTGATTTGCCTGCCTCGGCCTCCCAAACTGCTGGGATTACAGGCGTGAGCCACCACGCCTGGCCGAATTTATCACTTTTATAGACTCGATACATTTCAGTTGCCATTCTTCTTTTGATGCTCAATTTTTTTTATCTTTGCTTAATCAGAGTGCCTTCTAGTTGCCTCCCATGTCCTTTTATATTCTGTGTTCTAAAGTTTCAAAAATGAAAATCTTGCTTTCCAATATTGATATAATTAGTTACATGTGTTAATCTAGTTTGTATGTAGTGGAGTGTATATATTTATAATAGTTTCAGAGTTATGCCAACATTAAACTTAATAATAATGTCACTAGATACAACTTAAGATTTAGTGGTCATTATGTTTGGTATATAATGACCTAGGTATATAAAGTCAAAATAATATTTTTAATTGAGATAAATATCCTTGCCATTATGTCACCAATTTGATAAAAGAAAACTTGGTGAGCTTCACTTTGCATGTTATTTTAGGGATTGCTTCACTTTTTAAAATTTTGTGTTTAGTTTTGTCTTTCAAATATATAATACACAAACAAGGTTCTCAGGTCAAAATTATAAAATAAGACCCATTAGAACATAACTAACTTTAATTTTTGTTCTTCCCAGTATTGCCATTGTCTCTTCCTTTCATCTAAAGGACTACAATATGATCCAGCAATCTCACTGCTAGATATATATCGAAGAGAAAAAAATCGGCATATGGAAGAGATACCTGCACCCCCATGTTTATTGCAGCACTATTCACAATAAAGGTTATTATTTACTTTAATTATTTTTTGGTGTATCCTCCACCGTTCTTTTTGAAAATATCAGATATGTGTGCATATGTATGAATGTGAATATGTATAACGTTCCCACACCTTTGTTCCCCGAAAGGTACCCAAAGAGTTTAACATGTTTCATGTGTCCTTGTTTCTTTTTACAACTGTTTTGCTTTTGTAAATAGTACACAAATAAATAGCCTGGTGTATAAGTCATTTCGTATTTCAATGAGTGTATCTTTGGGATAGGTTCTTAGACATGGGATTGCTGGGTCAAAGGTTAAAGGCATATGTAATTTTGCAAATTAATAATTTGCTATTACCAAATTCACTGAGGTGGTATGATTTTGTATTTCCTCTAGCAATGTATGAAATTGACTGTTTCCTTACGGCCTTAACAACAGAGTATGTTGTCAAAGTGTTCTGTTTTGCCAAGGTTAGAAATGATACCACAGTTTAGTATCAATTTGTATTTATCTTATTATATATAATATGAGATTAAAAAATACTTTGCATAATTAAGTGCCGTTCTCAGCACTTTTCCATATCAACACCTATTTTTTTCCTGTACAGTTTTTGGATTTTTCTCTTTTATTTTTTAAAAAGTTCCTTGTATTATAGAAGTATTTGCCTTCATGTTTTATCTAACTTTGTCATTTGTCCTCCCTCCCTTTCTTCCTTCCTTCCTTCCCCACTTTTATTCACTTATATCATCCACAGTTTTAACGTAATAAAATTTATTAATAATTTCCATTATTGCGTCTAGATTTTGAATTATAGTAAGGAATGTTTTACCCATTTCTACATAATAAAGGCATTCACATATTTTTTGTATTACTACTGGTGTAATTTAATTATATTATTTAAGCTTTTACTATTTAAAAAAATGTCTTCTGGTGTACAATGCATGTCATCTTTTGATATGTAGCATTTTATTATAAGGTCATTCTAAATATTTTAAAAACTCTATTATGATTCATTTTTTGATCAATGAGTTATTTTTAAACGGTCTGTATGAAACTGTTTCTTTGAAATTTTGTGATATTTATGTATGGATTATGTGACCATTTTTGTAAATGTCCAGTATATAATTAAGAATAATGTGGGGGGGCGGAGCAAGATGGCCGAATAGGAGCAGCTCCAGTCTTCAACTCCCAGCGCCAGCGACACAGAAGACCGGTGATTTCGGCATTTTCAACTGAGGTACTGGGTTCATCTCACTGGGGA